>NC_057864.1:265985256-266285256 GCF_019393635.1 Dromiciops gliroides
TCAGGTCCTCCTGACTTCAGTGCTGGTGCTCTATCCACTGCACCACCTAGATGCTCCTAAGAAAATTTTTAATATGATTCTGGAGCTGATAATTAGCTAATAGACTTTATTGAATGGGAAGAGTCACATGGTCAGACCTGTCTTTTAGAAGATCAGTTTGACAGCAGGTTGTAGCATGTACTAATGTAAGAAGAGATTTGAGGAAGAATTCCAACCATAGGGCTATTGTGATAGTCCAGGCAGGAAGAAATGTGGGCCCACACTGTGAGATTTCAGCATCAAAGGAGAGAGAAGGGAATATGCAAAAAAGTGTTCATATAAACAACATACAGTATATACAAAAGTAGAACTATAAGACCTGACTACTTATCAGATTTGAAGTATGTGAGCTGAGAATTAGGAAGTGGGGAGAGATTGCAAGGATAATAAGCTCAGTTTGGGATATTTTATTTACAAAATTTAAAATACAATTTGTTTACAATGTATATGTGTATGTATTTTTATGTATATAGTATATATAACATGTATATACTATATAGCATAATATCGTATCAGTGGTGAGATTGAGAAAGAGATAGATGTAGATGTAGATAGAGAGATGCATATGTATATACACACATATGTGTGTGTATATACACATATATAGAGAGAGACACATACATATACATGTACATATGCCATCCGTTTTAAGGAATGGCCTAGAGCAA
Source organism: Dromiciops gliroides (assembly GCF_019393635.1). Lineage (NCBI taxonomy): Eukaryota > Metazoa > Chordata > Mammalia > Microbiotheria > Microbiotheriidae > Dromiciops > Dromiciops gliroides. The sequence continues at coordinate 265,985,964 of NC_057864.1, forward strand.
CCATTCTTCATTCTCTTGACTTAATCAACATACCATGATTTGAATACTTCCTATTTCACTAGCACTCATCTTCCTTTTAATCTCTCCTTTATGTGTTGCCATCCCCTATTAGAATTTAAGCTCCTTCAGAGCAAGTATATTTCTTTTTACTTGTATTTGAATTCCTCAACAAATACTAAAATGCAATATAGTCTCTGTAACATCAAAAAACTGTAATAAAAATCAATTAAAATAATGATGCCTTCCTTATCTTTTGAACTATAGATCCCAGTGCTAGGCATATATTTAAACAGTTTAATAATAGAAAGAAATTCCCTTCTTTTCCAAAAACATTTTTTGTACCAGCAAATAACAAGAAAGAAAGATGTCCATCTATTGGAATATGGCTAAAGAAATTTTGTCTCATCGAAATAATGGAGCTTCTCTGCTGCATAATTTGAAGGAATATGAAACATTAACAGCAGAATGAGAAGACAAATAAATTGAAGTCATTGTAAATGGATAAATGGATAGAACAAAAATTAAATTAACAATAAAGCCAAGTCTGTGATTTATAATGAGCAATGTTAGACACAAAGAAGGGTTGCAAATATATACCTCCCTCTCTTTGAATAGATGGAGTACTGTGGGTAGGAAATATTAGATATAATTATGGATATGATTGATGGGTTGATTGCTTTTGTCAAAATGTGCCTTCATTTTCTTAAAATGTTTACTTTTAATTTTTATTAAAAGGGATATCTAAAATAGGTAAAGAGAGGAGGGTATATTTGGAAATGATGGTAATTTAAATATAAAATATGAATACAAATTTTAGAAGTAAAATAATTTGTGCAGGTTTATTTGAATTATTACACTCTAGATTGGCCTTGGAAACATGGAGATAATGAATCAGATCTACTAATTATAGTCTTTGATTTAGTACTTAAAGGAAAAGGAGCAAAGAATCTGTTATAAAAGTTTAGTTTAGGTATAAGATCACTTGCAATTTACTCCCAAGTATATCCTTGTACTCCTCCTTTAATATAGAAGATATTAAACATTGGTAAAATATACCTAAGGAAATTATAATATTGATAGATGGTCTATAGATAAGAGTTCATGAATGCATTCAACAAACTTGCTTTAAATATATGATTGAGGAATGGCAGACATAGGGAGTCCACAAGTAGGTGTAGAATGTATACATTTTCAGTAATTTTTTCTGTATTATTCAGTCATTCTAATTTGTCCATTTCTTTTTTCTTTTTGTAGCTTTAAAATTCTATTTATTTTATAGAATTGTTTTCTGGGAAGGTCAGGGATGAGATATTAGGGGAAATTATAGTGGTATTAAAAAAACAAAATGACAATCCATACTTATTTCAAATGGTTGATAGTTTTTACTTTTTTTTAAGGGAAAATAACCTAATGAATGAACCCTTAGTCTAATTACTATTAACATATTGGTGTGTTGGAGAAATTGAGAATTTTAACCTGTACAAAAAGTAGTTTTTAGCTCTTTAGCCCCTTTCTCCATACTTCACAATAAAAAAATCTAACAATTTGTGAGATTTATAATGATGTAACAAAATATTTAGCTAAAATCAATTTCACTCTTCTTACTCCATCAGGATTCAATATTAACAAAATTAGTGCTATATAGGCACAGTCAAATGCCTAAGAAGGGCAGAGAGATAAGGATCTTATGTTTCTTACTAAACCGATAAACCTGTTTATATTACAAATATTTATCTTAAAAAATGAGACCTATTTTTAGCTTCTTGATGGTCATTAATTATTATTTATGCAACCCAATTTAAAATATGTCAGCCCAGAAATTTTTATTTAAATAAAATTCAAGAATATTTTAACTTGATTCAGACAACATAAAAGCTATTAATAAAACTTAGGATGTTCCTTTAAACAGTTACTTAAAGCCTTCCTGATTTTAGAGATGCAGAATTTTTATGAGATTTCTCTAATTGTTTCAGAACACTCATAGTTCTGAACCATTAGTAATTATTTTGGGGGTATTGAGGAAAGCAGAAATAAATTTCTTTCAGAAGTACTGAGATGTGGGACAAAGAGCCAAGATGATGGAGTAGAGGCAACAATCCAGCTAAAATCCTCCAACATTCTGCTCTAAACAATTTTAAGATAATGTCTCAAATTGAATACTGGAGCTGAAGAGCCAACAAAAGGTCAGGGTGAGATATTTCTCCGGCCTAAGTTAGGTTAGGAAGTTGGCAGTAGAGGCTTTGCTACTGGTATGAGAGACAGCATAAAGCTACAGTACCACCTGTGTGCCATGAAGTCAGGTGCAGTAGTGGCAGCTTTGTGAGTTCTGAGACCACACATAGTAAGGGAGTCAGAAAGAGATTACAGTAGAACCATTCCTGACACTGGATGCAGCACTTGGTGCTTTTTGACAACATGATTGAACTTCTATGTCACAATAGTAGAGCAGAGAGGAGCACTTCTGGTCTGTCTTGAGGGAGGGGGTGCCTTAGTCATAATTCAAGGGTCTAGAGGAGAACTAGAGCTTAAATATAAAGGGAAACAGGGACCCTTCTTAGATGAAGATCAGAGCCCTTTACAGGAGAATAGTGATCAGACTTCTCTCTTAATCATCACATCTAGGAAGCACAGACTACCAGAAATAGCAATGAAAACAACAATCCAAAAAAGCTTAAAGCTCACCTCAAAGTGAGTGGAGACAAATTTTAACATAAAGTTCAAAGTGAAGAAATAGCTTGAAAAAATGGGCAAAAAAGGATAACAAAAATCCCTCGCAAGGAAAACCAAGGCAAAAACTCAGAAGACAACAAAGTGAAAATAAATACAACAAAACTCTCAAAGGCAAAATGCTAATTGGACATAAAACCAACAAGAATTTCTGGAAGAGTAAAAGAAAGAAATAAGAATGGTAGAGGAAAATTTGGGGAAATAAATGAGAAAGTTTCAAGAAAATTATAAAAAGAGAATTAACTGCTTGGTAAAAATAAAAACATACTGAAGAAAATAACACCTTAAAAATAGAATTGCCTAAATGGTAAAAAGAGGCACAAAAATTCACCTAAAATTAACTCTTTAACAATAAAAGGCCAATTGGAAAAAGAAGTACAATAATTTACCAAAGAAAATCATTTCTTATTAAGTAAAATTGGGCAAATGTAAAAAGATACCAAAATTCACTAAAGAAAATATTTCCTTAAAATTGGAATTTGGCAAGTGGAAGCTAATGACTCCAGAAACAAAAAAAGTCAAAAGATTGAAGAATGGAAGAAAATATGAACTATCTCATGGAAAAATAATTGGCCTGGAAAATAGATTGAGGAGATTTTTTTAATGGACTATCTAAAAGCTATAATTTTTTAAAAGCCTAGACATTTCATTTTAATAAATTATACAGGAAAAAATGTCCCAATAGGCAGAGCCAAGATGGCAGAGGGGAATCAGCAAGATGCCTGAGCTCTCCTTCTGTTCCCTCAAAAAGAACATTAACTCAAGCCTCTGGAGAGATTCTGAAACTACAGAACCTGCAAAGAGACAGAGAGACACAGTCTTCCAACCAGAGATAATTTAGAAGACTTCAGGAAAAGGTTGGTCTGATTCGGGCAAAAGGGAGGTCCAGCGCAGGGCAGCAGCCCAGTGCTGAGTTGGTCGGGGCAAGTCAGCAGGAAGCTGCAGGCCACAGCCGATCAATTGAGGCCCCAGAAATCTGGCTCAAAAATCTGGTGGCCAAGAAGGAGAGTGGAAAAACCTATCTGCACCAGCCGAGAGGGCAAGTTGCCAGCTGTAGGACCACGAATGGGACAGGTGTGACCAGGCCCACTGACCTAGCATGCTCAGACAGGAAGTGTAGGGGGTGAACTGCACACATTATAAAGGCCTCAGTGTAAAAAGTTGATCACACCGCACCTATACCCCTGCACAAGAAGCCCAAAACAAGGACCCTGGTGCCCCCAGAGCAGACCTCAACTTAAAAAATAAATAAATAAGCTGCAAGAATGAGTAAGAAGCAAAAAAGAGCCCTCTCCATTGAGAGCTTCTGTATCAATAGGGAAGAACCAAACACAAACTCAGATGAGGACAATACCCTCAAATTGCCTACATGTGAAGCCTCATGAGGGAAGGTGAATTGGTCTCAAGAACAAAAAGCCTTCCTGGAAGAGCTCAAAAAGGATTCTAAAAATCAATTGAGAGAGGTAGAAGAAAAAATGGGGAGAGAAATGAAAGCAAAACAAGAAAACTATGAAAAAAGAATCAGCAGCTTGGAAAAGGAAACACAAAGATTGCCTGCAGAAAACAATTACCTAAAAAATTCATCTGGCCAAATGGGAAAAAAGGTGGATAATCTCACTGAAGAAAACAATGCCTTAAAAAATTAATTTGGCCAAGTGGAACAAAAAGGTGCATAATCTCATTGAAGAAAACAATGCCTTAAAAATTGAAATTGGACAGTTGGAAGATAAGGAATCCATGAGACACCAGGAATCAGTCAAGCAGAATCAAAAGAATGAAAAAATAGAAGAAAATGTGAAATACCTCATTGGAAAGACAACTGATCTGGAAAACAGATACAGGAGAGAGAATTTGAGAATCATTGGACTGCCTGAAAGCCATGACCAGAAAAAGAATCTAGACACCATAGTCCAGGAAATTATTAAGGAAAACTGACCTGATATCATAGAATCAGAGGATAAAATCATCATTGAAAGAATCCAACTATCACCTCCTGAATGAGGCCCCAAAAAGGTAAACTCCAAGGAATATTGTAGCCAAATTCCAGAATTATCAGGTTAAGGAGAAAATACTCCAAGCAGCCAGAAAGAAGCATTTTAAATATCATGGAGCTACAGTTTGGATTTCTCAGGACCTAGCAACTTCAACATTAAAGGACTGCAAGGCTTGGAATATGATATTCTAGAAGGCAAACGAGCTTGGATTGCAGCCAAGAATCTATTACCCAGCAAAAATGTTCAGTCTGTTTCAGGGGAAAAGATGGACATTCAATGACATTGGGGACTTTCAATGTTTCCTGAGGAAAAGACCAGAATTGAATAGAAAATTTGAATTTAACACACAAGACTCAAGAGAAGTTTAAAAAGGTAAACAGAGGGAAAAAAAATTACTCAATTAGCTTAAACCGTTTACATCCCTACACGGGAAGATAATACTCATAACTCTTAAGAATTGTAAATGTATTTGGGCAGAGAGAAGGACTTTACACAGAGGGTATAAATATAAATTGTCTTTGATGTGATGATACAAAGAAAAATAAGGGGATAAAAAGGGAATCTATGCAGAGGAGAGGAAAGGGGAGGTGGAATGGGGTGAATTATATCATATGAAGAGGTGAAAAAAAACCTATTAAAATAGAGGGATAGAAAGGAGGGGTGAACATTGTTTCAACCCTACTCTCATTAGACTTGATTCAAACAGGGAATAACATATACGTTCACTGGGATAAAGAAACTTTTGCTTTCTTTTTTCCTGCCAATGTCAAATAACATCTACTTAAAGAAAAAGTGCAGGTTGGTCTCACTACTAGAGAAGGTGAAAAATTGGTGGAATATTTCTCAACTTTGTAGATTATTTGGAGACTGTATTTAATAAGTCAACCAACATTTATTAAATATATCTACTTTTTACCTGCTATATATAAAATATATTTTTGCATAGATTCTTGTTAATCTAAATTTATACTACAAATGTAGGGGGACAGAAGAAATTACTTTGAATAGTTCTACCATTTTAGATACAACAAAGATTAATAGATATAATATAGGAAGAAGAATATCAGTTGAAAGCCAGCCCCTAATTCCAAGCAATTCACAAGCTATCAAGGAAGTCATCAATAAAACCCTTAGATTTGTGTATCAGTAATAAATACATAAAGGAAGCTTTTTAAAAAGTGATATGTAAAGATTTGAATAAAAATGGTAAATTCAGGCCTACATTATATAATGCTGTCCAGGAACCCTTTCACAGCAGAGGGGAATATTGACCCACCATACACAACTCCAAAATGGTGTCATTGGGTATTATACTCAAAATGGGTTTTAAATTTACACATTGACAATCAAATATTTGGCAGGATTAAAGGGGTTTCCCAAACCTGAGTCAGGTAGTTATCTTGGTCCAGGGACCTCAAGTGAGAGCAGCAGAAAATGTATAGGACAATCTTAGTGATGACTTCTGTTTGTTCCTATTTCTGGTTGTCTCACTGAGTATGGCTGTCATGTCCTCATGCTATTCAAATGAAAAAGAACTTCATCCTGCCCTGAAAGAGAACTTTTTAGAGGCATCACCTCTGCAGTAGAGAGTAATAGATGTCCTTGAAAAAGCTGCCTAACTAAAGGCCAGGAAATGGTAGCATAGACAAACCCAATTAAGTTTGTAGCTAGAAATTCATGGAGATACCCAGCAGAGATGTTCTGGGTTTTTATTGGTTCAGTCCAATAGATAAGAGATAAAGCCATACCCAATAGATAAGTGATGAAATGTTCAACTGAGACAAGCAAAGGTGATAAAATACTGTTTAATTATATGATTTCCAGTACAGCATCAGAGTCAAGATGATGTAAACAAAGGACTTTAGTGACTACAACAAAAGAAGTATAAATTTACCTGACCATATGTAGGCCCTAACCATGCATGTTCTGTTTATGCATGGGTATGTCCTAGCTACACATGTGTATGCCCCATGTGTTTGCCCCATTTTATAAACATACTTGTGCTTCCCATGTACATGTACCTTGTCCAATGATAATGTGATAACTTGTGTTCAAGTGTAGTCGTGTGTGTATTTGTGAACATTTCTTTCCTCTTGGGCAGGGGTCCCTGGGGCTGCAGCAGTACCCTCAATAGACCTGAATTGGAATTATCAGGAGGACCACAGGGATAGATAGAAACAAGAGGGACCACATGATTAAGTGTTTGATAGAAGGAATGAGGAGAGGAATAAAGAAGCAGGTTAATTATGAGAAACTTAAAGAGGTTACACAAGCCTCTAGTTTAGTGCAGTTTTCACCTTCATTTTGTTCTTGCACATCCTAAATATTCTGAGTTAGTTTAACACATAGATATATATTTTATCTATCAGTATAATTATAAAATATCTTTAAAAAGCCAAATTTTCAAGTACTATGAAGAATGCAGTGATGAACAAGTCTTGTAGATAGGAAGGAATAAAACTAGGAGAGATAGGGATGGAGCTGTGATAGAAATGAACTTTTATTGCAACTATGACTTGTGTGGATTTGTTACCTTAAGTTTTTTTGAAACTTTCTCCTCGAAAAAAAATTCTATTTGCAGTTATTATTGTTTATTTCTGACCAATCAACCAGTTATGAATAAAATATTAGAAGTGATTTGTACTGCTTTGTAAATTTAATAAAGTAAACTTAATTTTAAAAATGTGTATGTGAATCTCTCTCTCTCTCTCTCTCTCTCTCTCTCTCTCTCTCTCTCTCTCTGTCTCTCTTGCTCACTTGCTCGCTCCTATATGTAATAAATTTAGTAACTTGTAAACTGTATATTTTCCCAGTAGGCATTAATGGGCATCACAATTTCAGGACACAAATGTTGAACATTTATATGGTAGGATAAAGTGGTTGGAGCTGTCCTAGGAGCTGAGAGTCCACTGTCTTTCACTAACCCACACTCAATTGGCATAAGCATGAACATGAACAAAAGGGTAGGTCAAGAAAACAGAGTAGGTAGTCAGTGCAATTCAAAGAAAAACAAAAAAGGGATAAAACATTTCTTCTCCCTATGTAACTATTCATGCTATACCTACAGGAAGATTGGGCAGAATCTATTTATTATTTTTAATTTATCCTCTATACATCTTGTTTATACATAATTATTTACATCTTCTTTCCCCTGTGATCTCCTTGATATCAGGGACTGTCTTTGGCATTTCTTTATAACTTTTGTACTTAGCACAATGCCTGACAAAGAGTACATGCTTAATAAATGTTTATTAACTGACCAACTGAAGAGGTAAGAGTAGTGACAGTGGAAAGAAAGTGAAAGCAAGGAAAACATTGGAGACATTTGAAAGAAAGAAATAATAGGATCACCTGATGGGCTAGTAATCAGGAATATTTGACAAGGAAAAATGAAAGATGACTTGTTTCCTAATATGACAATTTGAAAAATTGGTGATTGTGTGGGTTAAAAGGACACAGACCATCAGGTGTGATATTTTTACTATTACTTTTATAAGTGACTAAAATTATTTGAGTTATCCCATAAAATTAAAATACATATAAACCAATACAATCAAAAATAGAAATAGGACAAAGACACATTTAAAAAAAAACGATCAAAGAATTAGATGTGATCAGGAACCTGATATGTGTTAATTATCATAATTGAGCTCTTAATTGGCCTCAAGACTCCTGATAGTAATCCAAAAGGGAAAACACACTGAAATATTATGAAATAAGGAATTTACCCCCAAGCCTCTGAATCAGCTCTAGCACCAGCATCTTCTGGAACTCAGGTGTGATTGCTGAATGGCTGGAGGCAGGGGGTGTCTGCCAGACCTAAGAGGAATTCAGCTATCCCACCCCAGCAGGGAACCGTAGAGAAATCCTGAGCAGTGTGAGGCCCAGCTGGGGGAGGGTCACAGGCTCATGGAAGCTAAGATACACAGCACACACAGCACACATAGCTGGCTGATTAATTAGCAAGTTGTCTTGAGGTTATCTTTGGACCAGAGAACAGGCTAGGCAAGAGAAAAACCTGCTCTCCCTCAAACTGAAACGCCTGGGACCCTCTGAAGCTTGGGGCACTGTAACTTGGAAGTAGGGCCACACTGTAAGAGGGAGTTAAAAGTCAAATAAAAGACAGCAAGATGATCAAGCAAAGAAAGTTGAGAACTATAGAAAGTTTCTTTAGTGACAAGGAAGATCAAGGCACACCCTCAGAAGGGGATGGAAACCTCAGGGCCCCTATATCCAAAGCTTCCAAGAAAAATATGAATTGCTCTCAGGCCATGGAAGTGCTCAAAAGGGACTTTGAAGAGAAAGAAGGAGAGATAGAAGAAAGATTTAGAGAGGTGGAGGAAAAAATGGAAAGAGAAATGAGAGTGATGCAGGAGAGTCATGAGAAAAAAAGTCAACATCTTGAAAAGCCAAATAGATAAGGAGAGATAAAAGCTCTCTGAAGAATATTATTGACTCAGAATTAGGATTGAACAAATGGAAGCTAGTGACATTATGAGAAACCAAGACACAGTAAAGCAAATCCAAATGAAATATTGTGGAATAAAAGAGAACATATGTTCTCCTCTACAGAGAAAAAAGGGTTTCCCTGGCAATGGATTGATAGGGGAAACTTAACAAGCACATTGCTAGTCATAAAATCAGGGTAGGAATTAACCTCAGAGGCATAAAAATAATCCCACTCACATGTGAAGCATGACTCTTCATATAAAAGACCCAGCAGATAGTCATCCAGTCTCCACATGAAACCTCCAGTGACAAGGAATTCTTTACTTCCCAAAGTTGCCCATTCTGACTTTGAATAGCTCTAATTGTTAAGAAATGTTCTTACTATTGAGATGAAATATGTTACCTTGTAACATAGGAACAATTGGGGAAGATAATGCAAAGTGTCTTTAATGAACATGGATTATGTCCACCTAAAAAAGCTGTGGTAACCATTGGTTTGGCTGCTGGCTGAGTTACTGTTGTGTAAACACCATTCTTTCACCACTAAAAGAAGATTCTTGTGTATATAGAGAGCTTCTCTGTTTCCACCAGGCAAAGCAGGAGGTTTGCAAATAAATGCACACAAGCACACACATGCAAAATTAAATAATCTCCTTCCCCCCTTCAAAAAAGAATACTATGGAGTATATTTGCTAGTTTATGGATTAGCAACTTGGCTTCATTATCTCTTATAGAATGTACTATTTCGATGAAAGACAGTAACAATTTTCCTCCCTCTTTTTGTTTGAACTAATTGAGGAAATATGAATAATAACTCCTCTATCTTAGCCATTCTTCTGGAGAGTCATGGGGATACCCAAACTCTCCTGTTCTTGTGAAAATGGAAAGTGTGAGATTTGCTAGACAAATTACATGTACTTCCCTCCCACTCCCTACCAAGAATACACATAAACAAATGTCATGTTCCTTTAGTATAGAGACAGATGATTCTCAGAATTGGCTATGTTCCCCCATGTGACTAAAGCAGATGCTTGTTTATCTGCTTTTTCCAGTGCCTATCAGGTCATCTCAGTGTTAAGTCATAGTAACATTTCAGCCATACTTTCAACAAAGATAAATGCATGGCTTACTGTTCCCCTCTTCTTCACAAAAGGGGGGAAATGGTACTGTTAGACAGAGAAAGAAAAATGACTACATTGATAAGATATTACTTGATACCTCAAAACATAAGAGAAATATAACCTTGAATTAAAAAAAAAAAACATACTCCATAAACAAGTGAAAGTTAGAGGATGGAATGCATGGTAATTATAACAAAAATTTGCATAGAAATTTAAGGTTTGTAAAGTGTTTTTCAACAATTATCTCATCCGATGCTCAAAATCACATGTGAGGTAGATGTTTCTATGATCCCCACTTTGATTATGGGGAAATTGAGGCTGAGGAATGTTACATGACTTTCTCATGGTCATAGCTCATAACTGTAACAGGATAAAGGTTATTTTATTATTATTACAAGTCTAGTGTTCTATCCACTATGCTATCTGCCATAATCCAAAATTCTTGGGGTAGCTAGGTGGTGCAGTGGATTAAGCGCCGGCCCTGGATTCAGGAGGACCTGAGTTCAAATCCAGCCTCAGACACTTGACACTTGCTAGTTCTGTGGCCCTGGGCAAGTCACTTAACCCTCATTGCCCTGCAAAAAACAAACAAATAAACAAAATTCTTAATCAGACTGCCTATGTGAGCCTGTTTCTTTTTCTCTAAGATGAGTGGTTGTTAGACTAGATCATGGAATAAAGCAAGAGCTAGAAGGGAACTTAGAGGTCATCTAGTCTAACCCTTTAATCTTACAGATGAAGAAACTGAGGTACAGGGAACTTAAATGACCTCTCCAAAGCAATATAGGATGTAAATGACTGAACAAGAATTTTAACTTATAACTTGTTACTCTAAATTCTGCCTTCTTTGTACTGCACCACTCTGTTTTACAATGATCCCTTCCAAAACTAATATTCTATCATGGGTATTTTCTGTTTCAAGTATATGAACACAAGTGTCCTGGGAGTTTAGAGTGAAATGAAGAACTTCTTTACTAATGTTGGGGGTCTTAACATTTTTTGTATGTCCTATACTCTTGACACTCTAGTAAAGTTTATGGATCCCTCATCAGAAAACTGTTTCTAAATATTTGGAAGAAATGCTCAATTTTATTTAAGTTAGTTAAAATAAAGATGTAAATTTTACCCATTAAGTTCACAGACCCCCTGATTGAGGGTTTGAGGACTCCAGGTTAAGAGCCTCTGTGCTAATGCAATCAAACAAAGGTGTTCTTCGCTGTTAGAGTTTGATTTCATACTCATAAGCCTTCCCTGAAGTGGAATATTTTGGAATACTCTAGTAATCCTTTTTTTTCTTACATTGCCATTCATGTCACAGGCTCTACAATTAACATAGTCTAGCATTTTATCTCTGTGAGAGGTATGCTGACTTACTCCATACTGTGTGAAAAATGTAGCATCGACTCACCAGTTGCTGAAACATTAGGGGTTCCTACAGTGATTCTGTAACTTGATTTCAAGTTTTATAGATCTACTGTGTAATGTTTATGATTAATGCCTTTTTGTCTTTCCCTGTTCATTTCCAATCAGCTAAATTAAGATCCTGCTAGTGCTAATTGGGTAAATATAACTTAACATCTTCAACTTTACCCTTGCTTATGTCTGGATTAATCTATCAGTAGAGCCTGTCTAATAAAATACTGACTTCTATTTTGTACTTGCTACAGAAAGCACATTAACAAATACAAACTGTTATCTTATTGAATGCGACAGACATTAATTACAAGCTCACTATGTACAAAGTGAAATGAGATAATTTTGCTTGCCCGCAGAAGCCATACTATCTAGCAAAATAGATAAGGCTCAGAATTGAATCATTATTATACTTCTAAAAAGGGAGCAGCTATTTGTATGGATGTTCCTTTCAGTGACCAAGATCTTAATTTCTTGGTGAGTATAGGGAATTTCAAGTGAGGGAGCATCCTCTATCAACATATATTAGCAATTATTCTGAAATGTACAGTCTTAGAGTGATTTCTGGGGCATTTAGAAACAAAGTCACTTACCCAAGGTCCTATGTCCAGGATACTATATGAGAGGAGAGATTTGAAATTATGTTTCCTTATTCCACAGCTGTATTTCTATCTACCACTACTGCCATTTATTCATAATAAGGTTTTTCTTAATGACTAAAATTCATGCAGAACTTTAACATTTTCAAATCATTTTACATATAATCACTTTTTGAGATAGCTAGGTGACACAGTGGATAGAGTGCTGGACCTGGAATTAGAAAGACATGGGTTCAAATCCTGCCTCAGACATTTACTATCTGAGGAACTCTGGGCAAGTCACTTAGATTTTGTTCAGCTCAATTTCCTCAACTGTGAAATGTAGAAAATAATAGCAACTACCTTCCACAGTCATTGTAAGGATTAAATGAGAAACTATTTATAAGGTGCTTAGCACACTGTGGTACAATTCATAGTCAGATTTAGATGCTTCAAGGTACTAGAAGGAAAAGTTAAGAGATTATGTGAATATCATTGAAAGTATATTTATTACCATTTCAAGACACTCAGCTTAGGGCAGAAAAACAGATGTAGAGCCAATGGGTTATAAAATCCTTAAAGGCCATTTGTCTGTGTGAATTCATGTGTGTATTCATATATAATAAATACATATATTTAATGATATACTATACATAAAGATATGCTTATCAGTACATCTAATACATTGTTATGGATATACTAGATCTACCTATCTCACATAATAGTAATAATAGTAACAGGCTTTATGTGTATATATATATATATATATATATATATATATATAGTAGACAGAGAGAGAGAGAGAGAGAGAGAGAGAGAGAGAGAGAGAGGACGCTCTTACTCTTTCATTTCAGACTCTAAGATTTCTCTTATCTATACAGACTGAGCTAAGAAAAGACCTTAATTCTATTTGAGGAGTTACAGATAGATAATGATCTGGGCTCAGAATTCAACAGAAAATCATGGTATATTTTATGAGACATTCTCTCTCTCTCTCTCTCTCTCTCTCTCTCTCTCTCTCTCATCAATAGGTTTCCAGTGTTGCTATGATACATGTAAATTAAAATTGCAGATAGCCCAAAAGACAATGAAGATCCACATCATGGGTGTAAGTCAACAGCAGCAGAGCCCTAATGATAATTTGCTTTGCAAAATGTGGAGTGAAAGATATCATAAAAGAGGCAATATATTTCCAGTGCTTTTTCCTCTGAGATTATCTCGTGTCTGTTAGGTGCATGTATTATATATACCTATTGATGCAGAAATTGTCTCCTGCATAAAAATGTAAGCTCCTTGAGGTTGAGGTATTGTTTTTGCTTTTTTTTCCCTTTGGCTTCCCAGTTCTTAGTCCCATGCCTTAATCATTTATTAAATAATTGATGATTAATTGATGTGGCCAGAGTGAGGGACAACAGATGGAAAGTCAAATTGTTGCACGGATACCCATAGAATGTTGATTATTTTAGAAGAATTCCTGTATAGTGGGTTAAACCTCTAGAAGAGTTCTCTGAAAGAGCATTCACCAGGATCACACTGAATGAGGAGTTAATATGAGTTCTGACTTGTACCAAAGGAGAAAAAGCCTACATCAATGAGGTTGTCAATCTATCAAACAAAGAAGTTTCTACCAAAGTCAGTGAAGGAAGGGGGAAGAAAGGGAGCCTGTGTGTTTTTTCCCCTTAATCTAGGTAGAAGTAGGCACCTAGGAGTATAGCTCCCCCTCAATAGTCAGGCAATTTCTGCTTCATATCCGTAAACCTATTCCCATGGCTGTCTCCAAACATTCTAAAATCAGAAATTAATCAACAATGGAAAAATATAGGTGCTTATTCCAAAATACAAAGTATAAGGCTACAAAGCACAGGCCTCTATTTTTGTTCTAAAATTTAGACTATCATAGAAGGAAAGTTAAGGTAGGATGGGTTTATCATTCAGGATGTGTCTCAATTCTCATGTGATTTGGAACAAAAAATCTATGAACTTCCTCCAGCCACACCTAATACAGATTTACAACCTACTATTTCTGAATAGAAATAGCATGTTTAATTTACTCCTTCTTCCTTTGGCTGGTAATTCCTATTACTGAGGAGAATTGAAAACTATATTCATGATGCTGAGACCAATAAATCCCTATTTTGTCTTCAGTGTGCATGTTAATGGATTGTCCTTGAAATATTCATTTGTGTAACAAAGTTAAGTGTAGTAAACATTCTTGTTAAACATAAAAATTATTTCCAGATACCTAATTATATTTCCATATTTTTCCACACTTGTTAAGCTTTGTCAATTGTGACTCCTTTCTTTTTGAACTAGTGGATGTGAAACATGAATGAAGAAGATAATTCTACCTTCCCCAACTCTTGTAAATATGTCCTTCATAAGTGTTCTAAAGTCTGTTGAAACATGAGAAGTGACAGATTGGTTATTAAGTCATTTATGCCACTGACACATCTCCTCTTTTCAAAATGGTGAAATATTACCCCAGCTGCTTGGAAATTTATTAAACTCATAACTGAGTGATTGAGAATTGCTGTGATACATCTGTTAAGTGTTTCATTAAGATGAAACAGAGAAGAAAACTACTTTGTGGCAGAAAAGGGCATCCCCAGGGTAGCCATGAGACAGAAGGCTCCTTCTTGGGACTCCCATATTTACTTACTTCTTGTAGTATTTTGCCTCCACCATGCAAAAAGGAGGGTCTTTAACTCCTGAGTATTTTACCACTGGATTTCATGTCTTTTCCATATTTTTCTTCATCAGCTTTACTGTTCTCTAATTTATAGGACAACACACTCAGATTCTATGAATGAATAACTGGTTTTGGTTTTGTTTTGTTTTTTTTGTTTTGTTTTTTACTATGCTGTGTGGGAATCTTTCCAGTTTCAAACACTCTACAACATTACATCCATAAACTTACATTATTTAGCTAACTTGTTATAGATTTTTAACATTAAACCATCTCTAAAAGGTACACCCTATATTCTGTCCCTACTTTTTTTTTCTAGTTTACCTTCTTCGGTCAAGAGAAAGTTTTCTTTCTCATTTTCTGCTCTTAAGTACCTAGAGAAAAGGTGTCCTGTCCATAGTATCCAGCTTACCACCTCTCCCTGACCCAGCAGACTCTAGTAGAATTTGTGATTTTTAGTCTCATGGAAAACCAGCTGATATGTACCCTTTCCCAATCATTATTATTTTCCTCAGGAAAAAAATGCTTTACTCTTTTCCCTTATTCCTGATTTTAATGCTTTTCTAATGGATTAATCTTACCTAGATATTTCACTTCTTATTCAGTCCTCTAAAACTGTCTTTAATTCTCATTACACTTCTGAAGATACAGGGAATCTAAAAGCTCTGCTTTTCCACATTTTAATTGATTTTATTTTTTCCAATTACAAATAAATATGGTTTTCAACATTCATTTTTGTGATATTTTGAGTTCCAAATTTTTCTCCCTCACTCACTTCCTCCCCCTCCCTGAGACAGCAAGCAATCTGATATAGGTTATACAGTGCAAACATAGTATACATTTCCACATTAGCCATGTTGTGAAAGATAAATCAAAACAAATGGACAAAAAAAAAAGGAAAAAAAGATTGAAAATAGTACACTTAGATCTGCATTCAGACTCCATAGTTCTTTTCCTGGATGTGGAGAACTTTTTCCATCATGAGTCTTTGGAAACTGTCTTGGATCGTTACATTGCTAAGAAGAGCTAAGTTCATCATAGTTGATCATTGTACAATGTTGTTGCTATTGTGTACAATATTCTCCAGGTTCTGCTCACTTCACTCAGTATCAACTCATGTAAATCTTTCCAGATTTCTCTGAAATCTGCCTGCTCCTCATTTCTTATACCACAATAATATTCCATTACCTTCATATACCACAACTTGTTCAGCCATTCCCCAGTTTATGGGGCATCCCCTCAGTTTCCAATTCTTTTCTATCATGAAAAGAGCTGATATAAATATTTTTTGCATATGTGGATCCTTTTCCCTTTTTTATGATCTTTTTGGGATATATACCTAGCCGTATTGCTAGGTCCAAGAGCATACATAGTATGCTCTTTGAGCAAAGTTGCAAATAAGCTTTATTTTTCTTCATAATCCTTTCACTTCCCTCATCATCAGTTCATTTGGTAAGGAAAATTAAGGTGACAAAGATCATGGATTTAGAGATACCCTAGCAGACATATGATTAGAAGAGACCACAGAAATCATCTGTCTCACTCATTCATTTTACAAATGGGGAAATGGAAACCCAGGTAAGTTATTTATTGAAAATTGCAAAAGTAGTAAACATTCAAGGTGTATTTTGAACCTAGATCCTCTGATACCAGAGCCTTCTCATCAACTCTCTGATTGTACATATGAAAAACTGATACACTGAGAAGTTCAGTGACTGGTCAAGTTCACACAAGTATATGACAGAACCAAAATTTGGACTCTGTTCTTCTGCATTCTGTCTCTGTTTAATCTTTTTCAAGACAAATGCCTTTTTAATGTGTATGCCAAACACCAGCAGATTTGAAAATCCTTCATATTAGCCTATTCACTTGCCTAGTGTTATTCCTTAATTTTTTTTTAGTGATACAATTGGGGTTAAGTGACTTGCCCAGGGTCACACAGCTAGTAAGTGTTAAGTGTCTGAGGCCGGATTTGAACTCAGGTACTCCTGACGCCAGGGCAGGTGCTCTATCCACTGTACCACCTAGCTGCCCCTTATTTCTTAATTTTTAATCTCTTTGGGAGGATTGTCCTTATCCCCTCTCAATCTTACTTTCTCAAGTATACACACCTGTATGGTGGTGTAAAAACTTAAAGGGCCAGTCACAAAATAATATGCTCCTGTCTTCTTGGGAAATGCTAACCAGTGATTTTCACAGAATTATTAGATGTAGAGTTAGAAATTGAGATCTAAGCTCAATTTTCACCTCTGATGCTTACTGTGAGTGTGATTTTGGACAAATCACTTAACCTCCGTAAGCCTCAGTTTGCACATTTTTATATTCAGAGGGTTAGACTATGTTGTCTCTGAGATTACTTCTAGCTTCAGAATTTACTAGATTTAGTATCCTATGCTTCTAGAATACTATACCAAAAGAGTTGGAAGATTGTGAAGCCTAATCTTTATCTCTCTAGTTACCCTAAATAAAAATAAAGACATTTAACTCTCTGAGGTTTTGTAAATTAATAGAGGATCTACCAAAACTATATGTCAAGTTTCAATTTCTTTCATACATTTGGAAAGCCAGAGTATTCATAAGACCTCCTTTCCTTTTAGGTCACCCTCCTCCAATGAATTATGTCAAGTCAAAATGCACTTATTAAGCACTAATTACATTCTAGACATCATATCCAGGAATACAAATACAAGAAGAGAAGAATTCCCAGCCTTCAAGAAGCTTAGGGTCTTATTCTTAAAGAGGACACATAAAATAGAGGTGAAAAGTAGATTGAAGATAGTTGGGTAAGGGAGAGGCAGAGTGATGAATTATGAGTAAGAAGCAAGATCAGGAGAGAAGTGAAGGATGTCCTGGGTCTTGCCTCAAAATGTAGGAAAGGGGGAATTCACTAACTGAGAGGAAGGGGCCAGGAGGATGGAGGAATGTTCTAGGATAAGAAAGCAGCTGAGGCATTATGGTAAAGTCTAGAATCAGAAGCAGAGCCAGGAGAAGAAATTCATATGAAGGATTCCTTCTATGCCACTAGAAGGTATTAGCCCAATCAAATGCCAGCTGAGGCAGAAAACTGGATGGCATTCACACGAGTAGTTCAGTGATGCTGGTATATATTGCCATAATTCCCAAACCCAAAATTAGAACAAAGGTCCTATAAATGATTTTTCACATATAAAGTGGAAAGGAAGGGAAAGAAAGAAAAGAGAAGAGAAGGAAAAACAAAAGAGTTTTCTAGAATGGATTTTCAGTATTTAAGAATTTCCCTGTGGGATTTCCTAACCTATCATCAATTTTCTTAAGCTAGTGTGTTTCAAAAGCCAGCACTGATGGAGGCCATGGCAAGAAAAGAACCCCAGAAAGTCACTAAAAAAACTTACCATTATATGAGAAAGTGGGAAAGAGAAGTATGGTAACTAGCATAGGGAAGCATGTAAACATTGGTTTTGAGAGTTAGAATGGACCCCTGAGTTCACTGTTAGTAGTGTTTATGTTCAGCTTTTAAAAAACACTGGAAAAGGGGGCAGCTAGGTGGCGCAATGGATAAAGCACCGGCCCTGGATTCAGGAGTACCTGAGTTCAAATCCGGCCTCAGACACTTACTAGCTGTGTGACCCTGGGCAAGTCACTTAACCCCCATTACCCCGCAAAAAAAAAAAAAAAAAAAAAAAAAAAAAAAAAAAAAAAACACTGGAAAAGATGGTTAAATATGAAAGGAAGAAGAAAATAATGAAGGTGAGGAGACTGGGTGAACCCTTTCAAAGAGAAGGTGCTTTCCAGGGTTTTTCAGAGAAAAGATTTACAGTTTTTGGACAAGATACTTAGTAAAAGGAAATCTAGTTATAAATTTACTTAGAATGATTTTGAGTGGCATCTTTCCAGTCACACTGGTATCAAGTAGCCAAGAATTTTGAAGGATTGCTCTAAATTGACAGATTCATGTTTCATTCTGTATAAATAATAAGACAAAATATTATAAGTCTTTTGAGGCAGTCATGTGACTATATCTTGAATTAGATAGGTCAAGATTAAAGGGTTTTTTCATTATTTACAAATTAAATAGTATACTAAGAGATGTCAACATTTAATTCAACAGACATTTACTAAAGTTTGAAGAACTGTGCTTATATAAAGAGATAACTAATTTTGCCTTCCAGAATCTTAAAGTCTACTGCAATATCTAAAATATGTAAATAAAATAAGGACATAATATCTTCAATAAATAGCTGGAAGTGACAATGTAAACTATCTTAAGAGAATAGGCAAAATCTAGATAAATTGCCATAAAATATTTGAGGACATCAAGGTGATTTTCCACTGGTCTCCTAACTGATCTCTTTGTCTTTAATTTATCCCTACTGCTTGGATTCATTCACTTCACAAAGCTGCTCAAATGACCATGTCATTTCCCTACTCTAATAAATTCCTCTGGAATTTAAGGCCCTTAACAAATTGGCTCCAACCTGCTTTTCTAGTCTTAATGCATATTATTCTGACTCACATACAATACATTCTAGCCAAACTGATCTTCTAATTGTTCTTTATTCACTCAATCTTCCATTTCTGTGATTTTGTAGTGGTGATAGTCCATGAGTGGAATGGACTCATTCTTCTGTTCTATAACTTTAGTCCCTAATATCCTTCATAATTCAACTAAAGCATATTTACCTATCTTCTAGTACCTTTCCTGCAAAATTATATGCACACTCAAATATATGTATGTGTATATGTGTGCATGTGTATATATATATATATATGTGTGTGTGTGTGTGTGTGTTTGTGTAAATGTATGTGTATGTATGTATATATATATATATATATATATATATAGAGAGAGAGAGAGAGAGAGAGAGAGAGAGAGAGAGAGAGAGAGAGAGAGAGAGATTGAGAGAATACAATTATCTCTGCCACATTGTGACTCCCTATAACAGTGTGGATAAATTGTGGGTTAGCTTAAGAAATTAAGTGGGAATTTGGAGGGAGTTTTGCAGAAACTGCTGACAACATGCAGAGGCCAGCAGCTGACATAGAGCCTGTGAGCAAATACTTAACCCAAATTTTACAATAAGGTACTGTAAATACACCATAAAAGTAAAAGGAACAAATAGACTTATATGGTACAGAGGGACGGCCAAAATATTTCACATGGATTTTCCAGATTGCAGGAGCCCAGTGCCCATAACCCCTGTGATGTGGAAGGGATAACTGTATATCTATTTATGTACATGTTGTTTCAATTCTGTCTGGATTGTAAATATCTTGAGTGAAGAGAAAATTTCACTTTTGAATTTGCATACAAGTATATATAAAGCATTAGGCACTTTATTAATTAAGGGGGTAGCAGCTGAGTTTGCCCTTGGGGGGGAGGGAATTCTACTATGTAATGTTTTAGGGAGGATGGATCTCCAAGTATGATGGGTAGACTGATAAATTAATAAGGGGAAGAAATGAAGGAACAAAATTAGAAAACAGTAAATCGTTTCACATGACAAGAATGTGAAAGGTGATAGTATGAAATGATTCTGGAAAAGTAGGTTTCAGCCAAATTGTGGAGTCTTACATGTTTGTCCATGTAGTTTGTGTTTTTATTACAGAAAATGAGTAGCTACTGAAGGTTTTTTGAGCACAATAATAGCATGCCCAGTGTATTAGAAAAATTATATTTCCAATGTGATGATTTAAAATTAAAGAGAGACATGGTATCTGAGTAACTTAATCATTTTATTTATATAGCTAGCAGGTAATTAATAAAATGATGTCTAAAGCTTTCTCTCTCAGACAAAAGACTCATTCTCACAGTCGGGTCTGGTTCATATACCTTCCCACTGTAGGAATTCCATCACACAGCAATCAAATCTAATTGGTTAACATCATTGAAATCTAATTATTCGACATGATTTGAAGGTGGGTTATATTGAAATTAAGAGTGAGTAAAGTAAAAATGACATCAGGGAGAAATATAGAAACCCCCACCCAAGCTGACAGGGCAAAATGATTCCCACCTAGAACTGGTTCATGCAGGTCAAATATCAGCAAAAGAGTGTCTCCATCTAAGGCTCCTTTTGTTAGCTTCTGTTTGGGTTGAGTTTAACCTAGATGAGATGATTTGATGAAAGCTATCAAGGAAACTTTGCCTTTGAATGGGGGGAGAAATGTTTTGAAAAAGAAAAGAGTTCTCTGTGTCCCCCAAGATAATGATTATTAGTAATTATTTCTCACACCAAGAATGCTGATGTGAAAGTAGAGAATAGAGGAGAGAATAATAGGAAATTTCTATAGCAGTTTAAACAATGTGTACCTTAGGAGGCAATAAAGTTACCTAATACTAGCAGTCTTCAAGTAGAGGAGAGATCAAAGCTTTGCAAAATGTGGGTTGCAACCCCTTGTGGGGTCACATACCTGAATGTGGCAGTCATGAAAAATTTGGCAGTAAACGTTTGATACGTATACCTATTTTATATACGTATATACCAGGGTTGCATAAAATTTTCTCCAGCAAAAAGGAGTCACAAGTGGAAAAAAGTTTAAGAAGAGCTGGGCTAGATGACCAGTTGTAGAGTAGCAAGGTTATGTTTGTTATTGAGGGGGTTCTTTTTCAGGTATGGCTTGGAAAAGTTGACCAGTGATATTCTTCTCAACTAAAAAATCCAAGTTCCTTTGACCTAACAAATGAAATGGGAAAGTAGTCATTCAGACAAAGGAGGGAGACCTGGAATTAGCAATGTCACAGAAACTGATGGAGAAGAATATACAGGAAGGGGTGGTACACAGTATCAAATGCTATAGCATGAAAGACAAGGAGACTGAGGATAGAAGAAAGGCCATCTGATTTGGCAATTGAAAAGTAAGTGATCTATTTGTAAATAGTTATTTTACAAAGGTAGGAATTGGAAAAGAAATATGTATAAAGATGAGTAAATAAGATTTTGTAAAAATTGCAACATATTAACCACCCCAGAAAAAAATAGTAGACAAGTTAAAGGTCTGGAGAGGAAAATATCAATAGTACAGTTAATTGAGGCAGTTTGGGGAAAAGGCCAGCTGCCAGCTGGAGATCATTTATTTAAAGGGTCCATGATGGTTGTTTTTTATTAAAATGATCAAGGAAGGCTATGTTAAAAATTTGTTCCACTTGCACTTATTATACTTTTTCTTATTTTCAAGAACTTTACTTATATTGAGGTTTACTTGTGTGTTGATTGGTAAATACCCATTGTGACCGAATAAAGTATATAGAAAAATATATATAAATACCTGTTTAAAATGTTTTTCACATAAACATTTGAATTTGTTATATAGTTGATTGACATACTAAACTGAAAAAGAGTGAGAAGGAAAAAAAGAGTAGACACACTGAGATCAGTCCCAGGGCCTACATTAAAAAAAACAAAAAAACAAAAAAACTAAACATAAAGTTAGTCAACTGGCCATCTGAATGAGTCCATATGTATTATGAGTCAGCACAGAGGAGTAAAAAAGACAAGGAAACAAATGATGGAAGGAACAATGGAAGAAGAATAAAGAGAGTGGATGTTTCAATTACTGATGAGTAATATGAAAGAAAAAAGGAAAAGAAGGGAGACAAAAAGGCAGATTAAAAAATGGAAAAACTACCCCTTTAAGGCTTCATGTGTAAGCATTTTGAGTTTTTTTGTCCTCCTCCTAGTTTGTTTTGATTCTCTCTGTCACCATAGTAATTTTCAATGGTGAGGTTTCTTTTTCTATTCTCATTCATATTTTAGACCATTTTATGCCTTTTAAATCTGAGTTCTGCTCCTGGGAATCAGCATGCACTGTCCCAAGATTCTTTTGCTGGGGGGCCAGGGACCCAGTCCCATAGCCAAATAAAACTCTATCTGCCCTGAATACTCCTCAATAAGTTTCCTTCTAGACCTATTCCTCTCTAAAATTCTCTCTTAATACTCAGGGCAACACCATCCTTCCAGTTGTCCAGGTTTCTAATCTTGATGTAATTATTCAGTCCTGAGTCACACTCACCCAATTTGTCCAGTTGGTTGGCAATTATTGCTCTGCCAAACTCTTAGAAATAAAACAATGGACTAGATGTATTGAAATTAAGCATATGATTCTAGAGATAGAAAATCCAATGTTTTAATTTGTTTTACCTCACTATGCTTATTTATTGCAAGGAAGGGCCTCTATTTGGAGGTGAGGAAATGATGGGGGGCATAGTGATAGCTATGCAAAGAAAGAAATCAAGGAACAGGATGTCAATGGAATAAAAAATACAAAAGGAGATAGAAGTTCAGATGGTGACTAAATCAAACAGAATTTTTTATACTATTATACTAAATTTAATATCAAAACTGTATATAACAAGTTCACTGTTTCAGGTACTATTCGTTTTTTGTTCTTTTTATTTTGAAATAGTGATATTTGTTGGTTTGTTTTTTTTATTTTTATTCCCCCCCATTTATTTAGAATTCTATTTTCCCCAATTACATGTAAAAACAATTTTAATGTCCATTTTAAAAACTGTGTTCCAAATTCTCTTCCCCTCCCCACCCCACTCTTTAAGAACACAAGCTATTCAATATGTTATACATGTGTTGTCATGCAAAACATTTCCACATTAATCAGGTTGTTAAAGAAAATATGAAAAATTAAGAAAAAGAAACAAAAAAGTATGTTTAACCTGTATTCAGGCACCATCAGTTCTTTCTTTGGAGATGGATCACATTTTTCATAAGTTCTTCATAGTTGTCTTGGATCATTGCATTGCCGAGAGTAGCCAAGTCATTCACAGCTGATAATCTTACAATATTGCTATTACTTTGTATACAGTTCATCTCACTTTGCATCAGCTCATGTCAGTCTTTCCAGGTTTTTCTGAGAGCATCCTGCTTATCATTTCATCAGTGTTCCATCATAATCTCATCACAAGTTTGTTCAGCTATTCCCCAATTGATGGGCATCTCCTCAGTTTTGAATTCTTTGCACCAGAAAAGGGCTATCATAAATAGTTTTGAACATATAGGTCCCTTTACATTTTGGGGTTAATTATCTGGTTTTGGATATTACTAGGTCAAAGAGTATGCCACGTTTTATATCCCTTTGGTCATAAGCTGTTATTTTCTTCAGTATTTTTATTTACCAAGCTGATGCCTCTTTTCCTGTTTTATTTTGCTTCTTGTATCACTCTCATTTCTCTTTCCACTTTTTCCTTTACCTTTCTGACTTTATTTCCACTCTCACCCCAGTACAACAGACCTTTCCTGCCAATCTTCTAAGTTGTGTTTGGCTGGAAGATTATTTCACCGTCTTTTTGTGGGTTCTTCTGCTCCAGGAATTGTCTTATGGGATTATTTGGAGGGGGCCTGGGGAAAGCTCAGGCAATTCATTGCCTTTGCTCAGCCATCTTGTCTCTGCCCTTGATTTGCATTTTTTATATGAATGGAGAATGTTTGGAGTTTTTTGCAGGGCAATTAGGGTTAAGTGACTTGTCCAGTCACATAGCTAGTAAGTGTCAGGTGTCTGAGACTGGATGTGAAATCAGGTCTTCCTGAATCCAGGGCCAGTGCTTTATCCACTGCTGCACCTAGCTGTCCCCAAAATGAATATTTTGAAAAAGAAAGAATTGGTTTTAATTCTCAGATAATAGTAAAGGTAGCATAGTATAGTAGAAAAACTCCTCTCCTGGAAGTCAAAGTATTTGAGTTCCAATGTGAGCTCTGTCACTAATTACTGCTGGAACCTTAGGTCAAGATGCTTTACTGCTCAATGCTGCAGATTCCTTCTTTGAAAAATTAGGTGATTGAGCTAAATAATCCTAAAGATGTTTCTCAATTCTAGAAGCGTCTTATGCACATAACGTGGGTTATTGCAAAAGTTTTAATGCTTTCAGGTTTAATAACTTAAAACTGTACTAAGATTTTTGGAATGCTCTATATAATGCTGGAAATACTTAACACATGAAAAGACTAGATTTGGGGATCCTTTAATTGATCAAGAAAGAATCACAAGGGAATTAAGAATTATTAACCCTGGGGGCAGCTAGGTAGCACAGTGGATAAAGCACTGGCCCTAGATTCAGGAGGACCTGAGTTCAAATCCAGCCTCAGACACTTGACACTTATTAGCTGTGTGACCTTGGGCAAGTCACTTAATCCTTATTGCCCCACCAAAAAAAAAATCATTAACCCTTCAAAGACCTATAATTTTGTCGGTATCTCCCAAAAGCAGATTCACAGGTCCTCTACAAATTGATAGACTTCTGGTCTTTGACATTTACTGTGACTAAAACAATCACTGAGCTGATCCAAACCTCAATGTCCTGTGTATCCCAAGGCACTGTCTGAAGATTTTTCCTCTTTTTTTCTCTATACTCACTTTTGGTGATCTCATCAGCTCCCATAGGTTCAGATATCATTTCTATGCATATTAAAAGAGGGAGGGATATAATTAAATAGGACATACTAAGCACCAGGACTTGTGCTAAGTGCTTTTAAAAAATTATGGCATTTGATCTTCTCAAAAATCATACCAGTCAGATATTATCATACATTGAGAAAACTAAGACAGAGGTTAAGTGACTTGCCCAAGGTCACATAACTAGTAAGTATAAAACATCAGATTCAAACTCAGATCTTCTTGACCCTAGGGCCAGCATTCTATCCACTCCTCCACCTGTTGCTTCCAGATAGTTCCCAAATCTGTATATCTAGGCATTATGTTTCTCCTAAGTTCTAGTCCCACATAACTAATTGTCTGTTAGACAACTGCAGTTAGCTGTTGCCATAAGCATTTTCTACCCAGCATATCTATCATGGAACTCATTGTCTTTTCCCCTAAACTCTCCCTTCCTATGAACTTTCTTATTTCTCTCAAGTTTTACATTATCCATCCCATCATAATCTAATATAGAAGCTCCCTATTGATTCTAGTAAACAACACCAATTACTTTGTCATCTAAAACCCTTCACAAACTGATTCCAAATAATCTTTCTGTACTAATTTCACATTACCCTTTTCCATATACTTTACATTTCAATCAAATTATCTTACTTGCTATTTGCCATGTGACATTCAGTCTCCTGCCTCTATGCCTTTCTTAACATTTGTCCCTTCTTCCCTCCTATGTCTTGGAATCTTTATTTCCCTTCAAGTCCCACTTCAAGCTCTATTTCCAAAATAAGGACTTTCCATCCTATGTTTTGTAAAACACCCAAATTACTGTGTATTTTTGTATATACTCAATAATTTTCATTTGTGTATAATTTATTTCCTTCCAGTAGAATGTAAGCAAATTAAGCACAATATTTTCCATGTTTTGTTTTTAGAGCCCTATCTGCTAGCACATAATAGGGCATTAATAATTGCTTATGGAATTGATGTGAATGAGCCTCTCCAAAGTTATTCTAGTTAGTCTCCAAGAATTGAAGGAATACTCTAATTTGATTTGTATTAGAAAAAAGTAAATCCTTTATCAATAATCTGAGAATGTTACATGTTAATGAATATAGAGAAAACAGAGAATATTAGCTTAGAGAATATAGACATTCTTCCAAAGACAAATGAAAAAGGTCTTTTAAAATTCATTTTTAAAGCAAAATAAATGAGTGATATGAAGACTTTAATTACATATCAAGAAAAGAGGCTAGTGTGTGGATAAATCAGAAAGTGATATACAAAGGGACATTCTAGGATCTGCACAGAGAAACAGTAAAGAAAATGCTTATTGTGTAAATTTGGGGCATTATGCACACAGATTATAAATGGAAACAGGCTAATGGAATTAACTGGATTGGTATACAAGAAAAACAGGTTATGGAACAAGGTGGAAACTAATACATTTTGTGATTATGTGGTGTTAATGGTAGAAATTAATTTTGTGGAAGGGAATATTGGCAGAGGAACATTGAGACTAAGCTAATTCAGCCTAGGACAGGACAAACTTAAAAATACAGCAAGGATGATCTACCAACAAGAAACTCTCCTTTAGTTTCAAAATGTCATTTAATGGTTAGATACTACTTTAACAATGAAATCAAGACCAATGGAGAAAATAAAGCAAAATTCTTAAAAGACAATTGGTATTGAGGCAGCTAGGTGGTACAGTGGATAAAGAACCAACCCTGGATTCAGGATGACCTGAGTTCAAATCTGGCCTCAGACACTTGATACTCACTAGCTCTGTGACTCTGAGGAAGTCACTTACCCCTCATTGCCCTACCAAAAAAAAAAAAAAAAGAAAAGAAAAGAATGTAATTAGTTTTGATAGCTAGTAAAGTTTTGAATGAAGAAAAATATAAAAGAAGAAATGAATGGAGGAGTTATGAGTTTAATCACAACAAAATAAGATCTTACATATCATTAGAATGTAAGCACCCAGAAAATAGAGATTGCTGCTTTTATATTTATATATCTATTGCCTAGGGGGGCAGCTAGGTGGTGCAGTGGACAAAGCAACAGCCCTGGATTCAGGAGGACCTGAGTTCAAATCCAGTCTCTGGCACTTACTAGCTGTGTGACCTTGGGCAAGTCACTTAACCCTCATTGTCCAGCCAAATATATATATATATATATATATATATATATATATATATCCTAGCATAGAGCCTGGTACATCATAGGTCCTTTTTAACAAATTTTTTTTGATTGATGACTAATTCATAATTGTAGGGTTTGAATTAATAGGAACTTTTAGATAATCTAGTCATCTAGTCTATCTTTACCTGGGGTCCTGTGATCTTTTTGTTTTTGTTTTTGTTTGGGTTTTTTTGGCCAGGCAATGAGGGTTAAGTGACTTGCCCAAGGTCACATAGCTAGTAAGTGTCAAGTGTCAGAGACCAGATTTGAACTCAGGTCCTCCTGAATCCAAGGCCAGTGTTTTATCCACTGTGCCACTGAGCTGCCCCTCTGTGATCTTTTAAAAAATATTTTTCATACCTATTTAAATGCCATCACTTTCTTTTGTAATCTTATGTATTTAGTTTTATTCATTAATATACATTTCTCTGGAAAAGAGTATATAAACTTCAGTAGACTCTCAAAAGTTAAGGTTAAGAATCCCAGGGGCAGCTAGGTGGAGCAGTGGATAGAGCACCAGCCCTGGAGTCAGGAAGACCTGAGTTGAAATCCTGATTAAGACACTTGACACTTACTAACTGTGTGACCCTGGGCAAGTCACTTAACCTAAATCTCCTCACCCAAAAAAAAAAAAAAGAATCCCAGTTGTACTGCAATTTTCATATTTTACAGAGGAGGATAATGGGGCCCAGACAAATGGAGTGTATTCTCCTAGGTCATACAAGCAATAAATAGAATAACAAATATTCAAACCCAAATCCCTTGAATCTAGATTAAATGTCTTACCACTATGTCTGGATGCTTGCAAGAAAATTTCACTAGAAATCTGAAATCTAAGAAACAAGAAAAAGAGATAAAAAGAACTCTACTTATGGATATTTTCTAGCATTTGAGTAGAGAAAGAGGAAGTAGGGTATCTGTTCAGTTAAAATTCAGATATAACCTGAGAAATTCTAGAAATAATTACTGGGCTTTTTATTTGTTTATGCTTTTATATTTGATTTGATAATCAAGAAATATACAGAATGAGGAGGAAGAAAATGTGCCAGTACTTAGTTTCCCACTAAAGACCAATAAATGAAACAATTTGCAGGTATCAGGGTCTAAGAGGGAAGAAGCTTGATAGAGACTCTTAAGACAGAAAGACACTGATGTCTTTTTTATTGAACTCTCGAAGCCATTTAAAAAAGAATTCCAACTGAAATGCTATTAAAGGCTATGTCATTGGGGAATGGTAGGGACCTTGAAGAATCTTTTTCAGCCTCTTCCTTTTGCAGATGAGAAATACTTAGGTCCAGAAAGGAAGAGGATATAAGTTCTCATGGCCACATTCTTATTTATGGATGCTTAGCCTAGGCCTTTTTCCATGATAGTCTGTTGTCCCTTGATGGAGAAATGGATGAAAATGTGTTTACTGCTTTCTGTGGTAGAGAAAAGTTAATATTGGGAAATGAAAGCAGTTAAAATACCTTTGCAGAGCTAACAAGATATTTGTGGGAATCACATAGGAAAGTTGGGTGAGACACAAAAGGAAACATTTCCAGTGAGGAGGAGAAATGATATTTGTCTGAGGAGACTGATACAGATACAGATGAAATTCACAAGCCAACTTAGAATTTAAAAGAAAAAAGAAAAAGTAACCAACAGAAGATTTGTTTGGTTTAGTTTTAGATTTCTATTTAGTATAGCCATAAACTAAGACAAGCAAAAACTTTTTTTTGTCTACATTGGGAGAAAAAAGAAGGCTCAGAGAAAGGATATGAGATTTCTTTGGTGTGAACAGAATTTTGATAGCTGACAACAGAAAAGAAGGAAAAACATATTCATTCTTATTTTGTTTCTATTTTCTTCCGCAAAGAGAATGACCTTTGCACTGAAAATGAGAGACCAAAAATGACTAATAGGGAGTTGATTCCCAAGATAAATAAGGAGACAGGAAAAGGGCATCTAACTGTCCTTGATGAATTCAAATAACCTGGCCCAGATGAACTACATCCTTATGTACTGAGAGGCCTGACAAATGTGATTGGTAAACTACTATAGGTGATATATGAAAGATCATAAAAAGTGTAAGAGATATCAAAAGACTTGAGAAGGAAAAATGTTGCCCCAGTTTTCCAAAAAGGGAAGAGAATAGGGTTTGCATACTTCCATTCCTGGACAAATCTTGAGGAGAGAGAGGGAGGGAAGGAGGAAGGGAGAGAAAGAGAGAGACAGAGACAGAGAGACGGGGGGATAGGAAATATATATTTATCATGTACTTGTTACAAAGATAAGCACTAGGAATAAAAATAAAAGCAAGATAGCATCTGCCTTCTTATGTGAGTTGACAACATATGCATGGTAAGGCAATGTCCAGAAAGGGAAAAGGAACATTACTTTGCAGTAGCAAAAACTCACCTATAAAAGCCAAGTAATCAAGGGGTTTAGTTCAAGGTTGTCAGAGGAGAGATAAGTATGATAGGCAGAATGAAGACATCATGATGAAATGAGATAGGCAGAGAGACAGAGAGAGACAGAGAGACAGAGATAGTGAATAGCTAGAAAGTGGAGCAAAGTTTACAGTCAGGATGCTTTCATCCAGAACAGTCCATGAAACCGAACCTCATTTCCTTTGGCAAAATTATTATACACAAAGATGGGATAAATTCCATTGATATGGTCTATTTCTTGTTTTTATTCAATTTTTTCAATAATGTCTGATTCTTTATGACCTCATTTGGGGTTTTCTTGGCAAAGATATGAGAGTGCTCTGACATTTCCTTCTCCGACTTATTTTACAGATGAGGAAACTGAGACAAACAGGGTTAAGTGACTTGCCCAGGGTCACACAGCTAGGGTTGGAGGCTATCTTTGAACTCACAAAGATGAATCTTCCTGACTTTAGACCCAGAACTTTACCAACTGAGCTCTAGCTGTCCTGATATAATCTACTAAATTTTAGCTAAATTATTTACAAGGTATTTCAGACTATTCTTGTGGAAAAGATAGAGCAATATGGATTAAAGAAGACTAGAATTAGCTGTATTCCCAAGTTGTTTGATGGTCAGACTCACAGAGGAGTTGTGAGTGGTCTAATATCAAGAAGTCAACAGTGGAGAGCTCCAAGATTAGATCTTGACCTTGTGTTGTTTAAAATTTTTATCAGTAACTTGAATAAAAGCATGGATCATATGATTTATATAAACTGTGATAGATCATTTACTAAGTTCCAGGCACTGTGATAAATGTTGGGGTTGTAAATATAAACAAGACAATTCCCTCCCAGTAGGAACTCACATTCAAACAGGAAAAGACAACCCATAAAGAAGATCTGGACAGTAGGGAGAGAAAGTAAAAGAATATATGAGAGGCAGAAAGGTGGCTAAGAAGAGGAGAAGAAGTCCAGAGAGAAACAAAATGAAGTGAAGAATCTAGGTTGTGATGAAGGAGATAGTCCAGGCAAGTGATTGCACAATTGGGGGAATTGGGCCTGCGGACACAATTTTCTCTAGGGTGGGATGGTAGTTGATGACAAGGAATATAGTCAAAATCTAAAAGGATTTTGAGAATCTAAAGCATTTTGCCAAATCATTAGTGATCAATATAAAAGTCTTATACTTGTAAACAAATAACTTGCTCATAATTACAAGATGAGTTAAGTATGGATACATATCATTTATTTTGAAAATTGCTTGGGGATTTTAGTGGAGTGGAAGCTCAAAATGAGTTATCAGTGTGATGTAATAGGCAAAAGAGAAGCAATTAAGCTGCATTGAAAGGCTTAGCTTCTAGGAATAAGCAGATGATAGCCTCATTATACCTTACCCTAATCAGACCTGATCTGTATAATTGTGTTCAATTTTAGATGCCATGGTTAAAGAGAAGGGCTTTGATAAGTGCACAGAGTGGGGCAATCAGACTGTTGAATGATCTTGAGTCATATGACTCATATGAGGACTAGTTTAAAGAATTAGGTATGCTTAGCCAGGAGTAGAGAAGTTCAGAGAAGGATGGGATGGGGGTGGGGGAGTATCCAAGATGTATGTAACATACTTATTTATTGAATTTGAAGATCTGTCATAAAAATAACAGATTAAAATTGCCCTGTTTGGTCAAGAGGACAAACAGAAGTAAGTAGAAGTTACAAAAATTCAAAATGGAAGCTTGATGTAAGGAAAACCCTTCTTGGAAACTAGAATCATGCATAAGTAGAATGCATTGCCTTGGTTGAGTCCCCTCTTCTTAGATGTCTTCATGCAGATCAATTGGACAATTTGTACAATTTGTTATAGTGGAGACTCTTTCATTTACAGGTTAGAGTAGCAGTCTGGTAAGGTTCCTTCCAACTGTTAAATTCTGTGATTCAATAGTTCTAGGATTCTATGACATAGTTCATAATATGATATATTTAATGGAAAATATTATGTGCTTACTATGTTTAGAGCATTTTTCTAGTTCTCAAGAGAAAGACAAAGTTTAGAGATATAATACCTCCCTTCATGGAGCTTATTGTTGAATAGGGTTAGAGCTGGAAAGGACCCACTGATCATATCATTCAATGAGAAAAATCAACCCACATTTTACAGATGAGAAAACTAAACTTTAGAAAGGTTAGGTAACAAAGACAAATGGCTTAGACAAATGTGAGGTTAGAGGGTTGAGAGTTACATTAGACATCTAAAAGAAAAAAAAGACATTTAGTTCACTTTAGTAGGGATTCAGAAAATGCTTCTTGAGTGGGTGAATGAATGAGGGAATTAATTCCCTGAGCACAAAAAGGGTAAAATGGAGGTCAATCTCACCAGGAAGAAGCTAATGAACTAATGAAAACTCAAAAATAAATTTGAAGACTAGAAAAAACTGTTATCTGGAAAATTCACTGACCCAGGGAAGGTAAGACTCTTGAATCTGATGGGTCTATATATGGAAAGGGTAGAATTCAAGAGATTATATTTCCTAATATTTTCTTTCTTTTTCACAGTCCATTTCCAGGCTGACTTGTTCCTCAATCATCCTGGCCTGGGTGAAATTAGTTCTTTATGAAATCAACAGTTTCCAAGTAAATGACCAGGGAAATCTTATCAAATTGGTCAGAGCAGTAAAATCATTTAAAAAACTGGCCAAACTATGACAATTTAAATGGGAAGCACAAAACAAATAAAGTAAAGTACTACATAAGGGATGTATTCTTAATTAAACAAGGGATAAAGACAATTATAAAAAAATAAAATAACATCAATTACATGAAACTAAAAAAGATTCTGCTCAAACAAAATTAATGTATGTAGAATAAGGAAAAAAACATTATTAAAAGAATTGTAAACAATGAACAACCTTATAACAGACTGCTCCATATCACTACTAATAAGAGAAACAAATAAATACAATGCTGAGGTTTCATTGCACACACAGCAAATTGGTAAACATGACAAAAGATGAATAGAAAAAATGTTGGAGGTGTTCCAGAAACATAGGCACATGAGTTCATTGGCGGTTGTTATGAATCAGTGCCAAATTTTTTAAACCAGTGTGGAATTATGCAAAAAAAATTGACTAAAATATCCATATCCTTTGACCCATAATTTCTACTATAAGGAATATGACCAAGAAGATCAGTGATAAGAAGAAAGTCCTCATATATACAAAAATATTCATACCAGCAAATTTGGGAAATAAAGAACTGGAAACAATATAGATGTTCATCAACTGAGTAGTGGCTCAATATTACACAACTGTAATGTATTTTTATTGTGATGTGAGAAGGGACAATTCTGATGAATACAAAGAAACATGGAAATATTTTATATAACTAAATGAAAAGTGAAAGAAATCAGAAGCAAGAAAACAACATATATAATGACCATTGACTATAATAATGTAAATGTAAAGAATATTTACAAAACACTTGGAAATGAATGTTGCTACAAAATTACACAGAACAACAAGCATGAGTGCAGGAAGAGGTATGAGAAGACATCAGGACAGTATTCTTTTGCAGAGCTGGGATGATCATGGATAAAATATGCTGTATATTGTTATACATTTTGGATGTATTGATTGGTTGTACTGATTTTTTTTCTCTTCATGCTCTTTTCCTTTACATTTATTTTTTAGAAAAAATATTGTTTGTAATGTGGTATGATTACCTAAGACTGGAAAGGAGAGAATTATGGGGAGAAATTTGGGGGCTATAAAAACAAAAATATGTCAAAAATACTTTAAAGCTGAAAGTTATATAATTATAATTATGGAAGTTATCCATAAAGATAAGAAAATTTAGTTACTCATTTTGTTGGTGGTGGTGGTGTTGAGGGGGACTATGGGTGTGGAACACTGTATATAAAATCAGACAATTCATGTGCTGCTAAGTTTTGCTGATGTTTTTCCTCCCTTTAATTTTTGTTGTTATTATTGTTATGAATGGGCTAGCTTGGTTGGTGGAGAAGCGAGGATATATTTAGAAATGAAGATGATGTAAAAGCAAAAGACCTGGGGCATCTAGGTGGCACAGTGGATAGAGCACTAGCCCTGGAGTCAGGACGACCTGAGTTCAAATCCGGCTGCAGACACTTAACACTTACTAGCTGTGTGACCCTGGGCAAGTCACTTAACCCCAATTGCCTCACTGGAAAAAAAAAAAAAGCAAAAGACCTTTTTTTTTTTTTTAATGGTCATGAATGTCTCAAAATCACAATATATCTGGAAGATTTAAAAAGAAAATAATGGAAATTGATTGATAGAAAAGTAAATTTCAACCTAAATGCAATACAACACATAGCAAATAAATCCCTTTAACTCCAGGATGAAAACCTGCAGTATTTTCTCATAGTCTATTTTTCCCCAATGGATCATGAGGAAACTATTTTTGTTAATGTTTTTTTTTTGATAGTTCAGTATTTTATTATTTTCCAGTTAGATATAAGGATAGTTTTCAACATTTGTTTTCATGGGATTTTTAGTTCCAATTTTTTCTCCTACCCTTCTTTCTCTCCATCTTCCCAAAGACAGAAATCAATCTAATATAGGTTATATTCAAACATATTTCAGCATTAGTCATATTGTGAAAGCAGAGTCAGAGCACAAGGGAAGAAACTCAAAAATAAGGGGGAAAAAACAACAGAAAGTTAGAAACAGTTATGGTTCAATCTACATTCATAAACCACAGTTATTTTTTCTGGATGTTGAGAACATTTTCAATCATGAAGTTCTTTGAAATTGTTTTGGACCTTTGAATTGCTAAAAGGAGCCAACTCTATCACCATTGTTCATCACACAATGTTGTTGTTACTGTGTATAATGTTCCGGTTCTGCTCTTCTCAGTCAACATCAGTTCATGTAAGTCCTTCCAGGTTTCTCTGAACTCCTCCTGCTCATCATTACTTTTCACATTGATTTTGTAAAACTTTGTGTTCTAAATCTTCTTCATCCTTCCCTCCTTGTCCACCCCTATGAAGTCAAGCAATTTGATATGTCATACATGTGCAGTTATGCAAAACATCTTTTCATTAGTCAGACTATGAAAGAAAATAGGCAAAATAGATTTAGAAAGAGGAACTAACAAATAAAATTATACTTTAATCTGTACTCAAATACCATCAGTTCTTCCTCTGTTGATGTTTTGCATTTTTCATATGTCCTTGATATCATTCTGCTCATCATTTTTTGCAGTTACTATTGCTAACTGTATTATCCCTGCATCTTAGTCCTTCCCCTTAATATTTATTCTATTTTCTGTCTTCCTTCACCCTATCCCTCCTCAAAAGTGTTTTGCTTTTGACTGCCTCCTTGTCCAATCTGTCTTCCCTTCCTTCACCTCTCCTTCCCCATCTCCTTCCCCTCTCACTTTCCCTCAGGGCACAATATATTACTATACCCACATGAATGTGTATGTTATTCCCTCTTTGAGCCAATTCTGATGAGAATAAGCTTCACTCACTTGCCCTTCCTTCCCCATCTTCCCCTCCACTCCATAAGTTTTTTCTCTTTCCTTTTATGTGAACTACTTTTACCCAGTCCACCTCCTCTCCCTTCTCTTTCTTCCAGTGCATTCCTCTTAGCCTTTAACTTTATTTTGAAGATGTCATCATGGGTTAACTAGGTGACACAGTGGACAAAGTACCAACCCTGGACACAGGAGAACCTGAGCCCATATCTGGCCCCATATATAAGCCACCCCACCCTGCCTTCCCCACAAAACACAAGGATAAATAAAAAATATATGCTTTACAGGTACCATCCCTTCCTATTCAATTCACATTTGTGCCCTCTGTCTAAACTGTGAAATTTAAAATTGGATATTAGATCATAAATCTCCCCTACTTAAACTTTCCCTTAATTTCAGCATTAGGGGAGGCTAAAAGTAAGTCATCATTTCCTCCCCACTTTCCAAATTTCTTTAATTTGTCAACATATTCTTCAAAAGGGGAGTCATGCCAAAGTGGCAGGGGTTTCTAATGCTGTATATATTAGTAAATATAGATTCATAATTGGTAGAAGACTGTATAAACTAATTTTATTATATTTATATATGAATTTCTTAGAGAATCCAAGTATCTTCTTGGAGAAGTATATTTCATTTCTCCATCAATGCAAATTCTTATGAAAACCAAGTTCTTGTTCTTCTAAGTTGCCTTTGCTAGGTTAACAATGTACTGGTATAAAACTCCATGGGGTAAGGAGAGATGTCTTTCTGAAAAGGTCTGTTTTGTCTTCGTCCTGCACCCCATGAAAAGATCTTGTCTTGTTACTTACCTAGTTATTCCCACCTCCACTTGTAGGGAGACAGCCCCATCTGGAGCACAAGATATGGTTGCTAGCTCCAGTAAAATGGGTTCCCTCTCTCATAAATGAGGAACCGTGATTGAGTCAGAACTCCCGAAGCCACCCCCCTTTGTTCATGCACAAAGAGAATGAAAGGCTTACCATAATCTGGTAGTCCTTTCAGGTGCCCTAATACTGAGAAAGATCTTATGAGTTAGAAGTACTATCTTCCTATGTAGAAATGTAAAAAATTTAATCTTTTAATATCCCCCATGATTTATTTTTCCTGTTTACCTTTTTATGCTTCTCTAGGGTCTTGTATTTGAAAGTTAAATTTTCTATTCAGTTCAGGTCTTTTCATCACAAATGTCTGAAAGTCACCTTTTTCATTGATATCCCATTTCCTCCCTGAAAGATTATACCCAGTTTTGCAGGGTACATGCTATTGTGCTGTAGTCCCAGTTCCTTTGCCCTCCAGAATATCATATTTCATGCCCTCTGGTCCTTTAATATAGAAGCTGACAGATCTTGTTTTATCCTTACCATAGTTCCACAGTATTTCAATTCCTTTTTTCTAGCTGCTTGCAATATTTTCTCCTTGACCTGGGAGCTCTAGAATTTGACTATAATATTCATGGAAGTTTTCCTTTTGGGATCTCTTTCTGGAGGTGATTGGTGGACTCTTCCAATTTCTATTTTACCTTCTGCTTGTAGAATATCAGGGCAATTTTGGGGCAGCTAGGTGGCGCAGTGGATAGAGCACTGGCCCTGGAGTCAGGAGTACCTGAGTTTAAATCTTGCTTCAGACACTTAACACTTACTAGCTGTGTGACCCTGGCCAGGTCACTTAACCCAAATTGCCTTACTAACAACAAAACAAACAAACAAAAAGAATATCAGGGCAATTTTCCTTGATAGTTTCTTGGAAGATGCTGTCTAAGCTCTTATTTTGGTCATGGTTTTCAGGTAATCCAATGATTTTCAAATTATCTCTCCAGTATCTGTTTTCCAGGTCAGCTGTTTTTCCAAGGAGACATTTTGTATTGTCCTCTATTTTTTATTTTTATTCAATTTGATTTGCTTTACTATGTCTTGATTTCTCATACAGTCTCTAGCTTCCTTTTGTTCAATACTAATTCTTAGGCAATTATTTTCTTCAGAGAGTTTTTGTATCTTCTTTCCCATTTAGCTTTTCAAGCTGTTGAATTTTCTCATGACTCTCCTGCAACACTCTCATTTCTCTTTCCATTCTTTCCTCCACCTATCTCAATCATCCTTCTATCTCTCCTACTTTCTCTTCAAAGTCCCTTTTGAGCACTCCCATGGCCTGAGACCAATTCATATTTTTCTTGGAAACTTTGAATGTTGGAGCCTTTGACTTTGTTATGATCTTCTTCTGAGGATGTATTCTGCTCTATTTTATCCCCCCAGAAAAGCTTTCTATAATCTGCTGCTTTCTTTGCCTACTCATCTTAACCCAGAAGCAATGTCTAATTGAAATCTGATCTTCTATGGTTGGAAGCTTGGTATGCCTGTGCCAGTCCCCCACTGGGCCACCACCATGCAATTTGGCCTACTGGTTCAGAACCAGGGAGTTTTGCCCCAACTCTAACAGAAACTGCAGACACTTCACCGAGGCCAACTGCCGAACCCCTTCCCTGGTCCACAAGCCAAGGCTCAGAAGAAGCCACTGGCACTGAAGACCCTGAGGCCCTGGAAGTGTGATCTGTTCCAGCCTGGGTCTGGACTACAGTCTGAGCTCCTTTCTCAGCCTGATCAGCTGGTGATCCCAGTTGCTGTCTTTGGCTAGAAAGTAATCTCACTTTGTTCTTATGTGAGTTAGGTTGCTCTGGGGTTTTTTAAATGATATTATTTGGGAGTGAGTGGATGGATTTATTGGGAGCTTGAAGGAGTCAAAGCCTCTCCTCCACCATCTTGGCTGTGCCCCTAAGGAAACTCATTTTTAATAGTAATCCTTAAATAGTTGCAGCTATACTATAGCACTTTTCTCAGAGGTCTCCATGTGATTTACAAATGAATAAAATAAACCATGGGCAACTTTTATGGGAAGAAGCCAAAAAAGATCACAAGATTAAAGGGAATTTATTTTAGGGAGGTTATTCAGTATCCATGTTTTAAAGCATTATGCAGCTTTCAAAAATAGAAATGATTTACATCTTTGAGCAAATTTAGGTCGTACTTCCACCTACAACTTTCTACATATATATCTTTGGACTTTGTTCTTCTCTTTGTCCCTAAAAGATATTTTTGGAATGTCTGTGCATTTCAAAACATGCAATTGTTTCTGTACTTATGGAATTTAATTGTTGTAATAGACAAAGTAGATATGTACTTAATGAATCTAAAAACTGTACTCTGAATTTTATTAAAATAATTTTAAGTGAAAGTTATGAATTCTTACATAAAGTTTTATTTTTATATATGTAAAAGACATGCAAGAGGCCAAACTTCAATTCATCTCGGTGTCAGGTTGGAGGATGAGCCTAAGATGTACCTAAAACAATGATAATTATTTTTTTTAAAAAGTATCTCTCTCAGAGGCAGCTAGGTAGTGCAGTGGATAGAGCACCGGCCTTAGATTCAGGAGAACCTGAGTTCAAATGTGGCCTCAGACACTTGACACTTACTAGCTGTGTGACCCTAGGCAAGTCACTTAACCCTCATTGTCCTGCAAAAAAATTAAAAATTTAAAATTTAAAAAAAAGTATCTCTCTCAAGGTATTATGGGAATCTCAGAGTATAGACAATGTATCAGTGCACAGGAAGAAAAACATGATCTTCAGGGAAGTTTTTAGTAAAAGTAAAAAGGAAGTAAAGTTAACCATTGATCCTTTTCACCTCCCTTTCTACATCCTGACCTCTCTCCCCACTGCCAACCACATATCCATTGCCTTCATGCTACCTTGTGGCTGTCCAAAGCCCTCCTTTTCAGCACTTCACTTAGGCTCCAAAATACACCTTCATCTACCTTAGTAAACACTGATCAGTGAGAATTATCACTTTGATAGTATGAGAGGAAGAACTGATTGATTGAGAAAAGTAATTGACTTTAGTTAGGAAAGATGATTCAAACAGGATTTATATTCTCCAGACACTTGTGAAATCCAACCTCCATTAGAAACTCATCCAGGTGATTATGGGGGGCAGGGGGAGGTGCAGAGCCAAGATGGTAGAAAAAGGAGAGTGCCTTCTCAGAGCACTCCCCAAAATCCCCCTGAATACCTCCAGATAATGCCATAGTACAATTCCTGGAGTAGCAGAACCCATAAAAGGACAGGATGAGAAGATTTTCCACACAAAGACAGCTTGGAGGGTTAGCAGGAAAGGTCTGTTGGTGGGGGATGGAGCACAGCCACACTGCTCAAATCCAGCCCCAGACAGGTCTTACAAGGGTCTCTGCTGGCACTGAGGCAGGACCCTGTTGTTTTCCCAGGCTCAGATACAGGTCGCAGTCTTGGCTAGTGGTCCAGGTTGGGGAGGACTGCAGGCATGCTAGAGACTGCAGCCTTGGTGAAACTGAATTCTCTTCCAGGTCAGAGGGAAAATAGACATGTGGTTGCTTGCAGACCATAGAACAGAACAGGAGAATGGTGAACCTGCCTTTCCTCAAATAGTAGCACCTGGGACCCCCTGAAGTTTGAGACAGT
The DNA here is from genome assembly GCF_019393635.1 of Dromiciops gliroides. Taxonomy (NCBI): domain Eukaryota; kingdom Metazoa; phylum Chordata; class Mammalia; order Microbiotheria; family Microbiotheriidae; genus Dromiciops; species Dromiciops gliroides. The sequence goes on from NC_057864.1 coordinate 266,025,882, forward strand.
GTGCTTTGGAAGCAGTGCTCCACTTTAAGAAGGAGTTAAAAATCAAGAAATAGGCTGGCAAAATTAACAGACAGAAAAAGATGCTGACCCTAGAAACTTTCTTTGCTGACAAGGAAGATCAAAATACACCCTCAGAAGAAGAGAAAAAAGTGAAAGCTCCTACCTCCAAAGCTTCCAAGAAAAATACGAATTGGTCTCAGGCCATAGAAGCTCTCAAAAAGGACTTTGAAAATAAGGTAAGAGAGGTAGAGGGAAAAATGGAAAGAGAATTGAGAGTGATGCAGGAGGGTCATGAAAAAAAATCCAAATGGAAAAGGACATACAAAAGCTTTCAGAAGAATATAACTGCTTAAGAATTGGGATTGAGGGGCAGCTAGGTGGCGCAGTGGATAGAGCACCGGCCCTGGAGTCAGGAGGACCTGAGTTCAAATCCGGCCTCAGACACTTAACACTTACTAGCTGTGTGACCCTGGGCAAGTCACTTAACCCCAATTGCCTCACTAAAAACAAAAAAACAAAAAAAAAAGAATTGGGATTGAGCAAATAGAAGCTAATAAATTTATGAGAAATCAAGACACAATAAAGCAAATGCAAATGAATGAAAAAATAGATAACAGTGTAAAATATCTTCTTGGGAAAACAGCTGACCTAGAAAATAGATCCAGGAGAGATAATTTGAAAATTATTGGACCAACTGAAAGCCATGATAAAAAAAAATAAGAGCCCAGGCATCATCTTCCAAGAAATTGTCTGGGAAAATTGCTCTGATATTCTAGAAACAGAAGGAAAATAGAAATTGAACGAATCCAACAATCACCCCCTGAAAGAGATCCCAAAATGAAAACTTAATGGAATATTATAGCCAATTCCAGAGCTCTCAAATCAAGGAGAAAATAGTGCAAACAGCCAGAAAGAAACAATTCAAGTATTGTGGAGCCACAGTCAAGATAACACATCATATAGTGGCTTCTGCATTGAAGAATACAAGGGCTTGGAATATGATATTTTGGAGGGCAAAGAAACTGGGATTACAACCAAGAATAACCTATCCACTAAAACTGATTATAATCCTTCAGGGGAAAAATGGGAATTCAATGAAAGAGAAGACTTTCAGGCATTCTTGACAAAAAGAAATACCAAAAATTTCCTTAGAAGTAGAGGTCTATAAGGTGTGTAAAAGAATCTACTACCTGGGGAAGTAGCAGGTACTCCATCACTATAAGACTTTAAGCAGAGACTGGATGTTCTGTAACAGTGTAGGCTCAGAAAAAAAAGGGAAAGCTCTTTCCCTTTCCCCCAAGTGAAGATTGTTCCCAAGGAACCCAGGCCATGAGGCAACAGTGATTTGGACAATGAATTGGATTCAGAAAGACTTTGTTTCAAATCCTATTTCAAACATTTACTAGCTATGTAACACAGAAAAGTCATTTAATATCTCTTTTCCTCAGTTTCCTTGACTGTAGACTTACAGGATGGGGCAAACTAGATTCTAAATTCCCTTCTCCTTCAAATATATGGCACTATTTTCTTACAAAGCAATTAATGGCAACAAGTAACCATGGAGAACTTACAAAAATAAAGCTTTGTAACCTGTAGGGGAATAATACAGATAAATCAGGATGAGTGTGACACAAGCCCATATCACAATACTTGCTGACCCAGTAAATATGTTTCATGTGTTAAATATGTCTATGGAGCCCTATCATAATTTTTGTATTCTTTAATAATTTGTTCAGAATACCTTATTTCTTTGGAATAACTAACCATTTTCCCTTTGCTACTTAGAAGAGAGACTATTGTTGTTGTGTTACTGCTGCTTCTGCTGCTGTTGCTGTTGTATTGGCTGTGTTTCTCCTCCCCCCCCCCCCAAAGCACTCATCTCAGTGTTCTGCAATCTTCAAATTAACACAATTCCACATAAAGGTAACTTTACTGTAATGGAAGTGGTTTTATAGACAAGTGAAAGCTATTAAAGAGAGTTACTTAGATCTTGCTATGAATTCTTCTCCCCAACACACACAATCTTATGACTGAATTTCATGATTCATCAAGGCTGTTATATATTTGATAATGAGGAACTTTCTAGTAGAAATAAAGTCAAAGAAATGGCACTTACAGAGGTACATTTATTAAAAATGATATTTCAAATATTGTACAACAAAATTTCCAAGCCATTGAAGTGTGGCTTTGATATAATAGAGTCATCTATTATATTATATTTTTCATCAGTTGCTTTTTTATCTCTACTATGTGGCCTAATATGTGTTAATATGGTTACATCCAAGAGTTTTAGGGTTTTACAACTCATTACAAGAAAATTATTAATAAAACTAGCAACAAATTCTCACTCAACCCACCATAAATATCATTGGGTGGGTTTGTGGTAGGAAGGCATATTTGATAAACACGAGCCAGGGTGATGTACATTGATAACTTTGCTGTGAAATCTGCTACATTAGCTATAAAAGAACCCTGAAAGATTGGAAAATTGACATCTGATGTGATTAGCACCTCAGTTAGTTTCAGCAAATGGCTCCTATTAAACCAAGTAGTAGGATAATAAAGGGCTACAGGTTCACCCTATTTGAAATGTCATAGAAAATGATTTGATAGAGCTTGTAGAAGAGGAAGATGCAGTGAAACAAGTAAGAAATAGCAATATACTACTTCTTGGGATAGCTCCAATACAACTAAAGTGTGCACAAAATGAGCTGAAGATATGAATTCTTTCCTTATGTACCTTTACTGTAGTGTAACTAAATTGGAAACAGATCACCAATTATAAGCCAGGGCATTATACTGCTTTATGTCCATGGTACTGTCAATTACAGATCAAGCAACAATTTATTACTGGCCCGCATGGGTCAATGTTGAAAAATATAACTTCATCTGTAAGCCCAAATTAGATAAAATAGAACATATGAAGAGTTACTAAAAGCCAAGAGAAAATTTAAAGAACCTAAAATCATTGATAATCTTCATTTGATCATGGCAAAGATTACAGAAGAGGTTGTCAGTGTTGGTTGGTTTCAATTTTGAATAAGTTATTAGAAGATCGACACACAATTGAATTGTTGGTGGAGTTGTGAATCAGTACAATCACTTCGAAATGCAATATAAGGTCAATGCTTGAGAAGGCAGAGTCCAAGATGGTGGAGAAAGAGGAAACATTTTTGCTTAGCTCTCCCAAGATACCCCCTCCATAATAACCTAGAACATACATCAGAATTAATTATGATTGGAAAAGAGAATAAAAAATCACAAAAGGTAATTTTTTAACCTCAGTGTAAATTTGAAAGACAAAGAGGTCTTTGAACACTGGATAGGGACTATCCAGGAGTAAGTGTGATGACCACAGCAGTAGCAGGACCAAGAGCATTCCAATGCCTAGGATAGAAAGGGAACTGATAAAGAGCATCAAGGCAGGAAGAATCAGGGTAGAGAGTGATCCCAGAAAACCCCTTAACAAGCAATGGTATCAGTAATATGTGGCATTTGGTATCTGTGTCATGAACTACCCAATTCAAGATCACAGAGGCAGGGTGAAGAGGAGTACACTAGCCTAAGTTCAGGGCCCCAGGTGATTACTGAACACAAATCAAATTCCAAAAAGTTGGATGTGTCACTTTTCTAACCGTTATCCCAGAACATAAGTCTGCAGTAGAAAAACCAAGGCAGGATACCATAACTAAAGGTGAGTCAGAAGTTCAGTCATTCTGAACCCTTAGAAATTCCCAGCAGATTAATAGTAACTACGTCCAGCAACAGACCACTCAAACTCAAATACATATAACCCAACAGACCCCAAACTTGGTCATGAAATTGGTGATCTCAGAGCAGGAATGCAGTAAATAGACATCTTTCTGAATCATCACAACCCTTTAAAAACACTGAAAACTTGAAGGCCCCCAGAATGAGTGTAATTAGAGAGTCGGTGTGTGATTTATTGTTTAGATGATTTCAAAATAAAAATGGAATGCTGAAGAAAAGAAATGAACTGGACTAAGGGAGAAAAATGTGGGAAATCATTGTACATAAATGGGGGAATCAAAAAATAGTTTATGCAACAGAGAAAGCAGTAGAAAGTAGGCAACACTTGAAGCAGAGCTAAATAGAGTATTATACATTCACACATAGGACTAAAAAGAGTAAATAAAAAGGTAAAGGTGAGTGAGAAATTCTAAGGAAAATTATTAAATGAATAGCTGGTATTCTAATCTGAACCGGTTTAAAGGTAAAAGAATATGCAAACACAGTTGGGTATAGAGATTTATCTTATTCAACAAGGAAGTAGAAAGGAAAGGGATTAAGAAATATAGGGGTGGATAATAGCAAGTACAGAATAAGGGAAATAATGGTCAGAAACAAAATAGACTCTTGAAGATGGAATAGATTTGTTTGTCTTTTATGAGTGTGGAGACTTCTGGGGGTGGAGCCAAGATGGTGGAGAGAAGCTAGGAACTTTCCTGAGCTTTCCCCTATTAACCTCAAAAACAACAATAAATCAAGCCTCTAAACAGATTCTGGAACTATAGAACCTACAAAAAGAGAGAAAAATATCCTGCTAAGTGGAATAATTTAGAAGACTTCAGAAGAGGTCTGTCTCAACTGGGGTAAAAGGGGAGGGTAACTCAGTGTCCCAGCTGGCAGCTTGGCTCAGTGGGCAGCTCAAAACTGTTGCAACTCGACACAGCTGAGAGTGAGGGAGCCAAGAGTGGGGCAGCTGAGAGCAGAAATAAGCTTGCAATCCTGAACCCTGTTCCCCAATAGCAGAATTCAACTTGATAAGTTTGAAAATAGACTACAACATGAGCAAGAAACAAAAAATGAGGGGCAGCTAGGTGACGCAGTGGATACAGCACCAGCACTGGAGTCAGGAGTACCTGTATTCAAATCCAGCCTCAGACACTTAACACTTACTAGCTGTGTGACCCTAGGCAAGTCACTTAACCCCCATCGCCTAACTAAAAAAAAAAAAAAAAAAAGGACCCTTACCATTGACAACTTCTATGGTGAAAGGGAAGACCAAAATTCAAACACAGATGAGTTAGTCAAAACGCCCACAAGTGAAGACTAAAGAGGGAAGATGATCTTGTCTCAAGACCAAAAAGCCCTTTCTGAAGACCTCAAAAAGGCTTTTAAAAACCAAATAAGAGAGGTAGAAGAAAATAATGGAAAAAGAAATCAGAGAAATTAGAGTTACACTACAAAAAGAGGCACAAAAAATGACTGAGGAAAACATTTCCTTAAAAAATACAATTGGCCAAATGAGAGAAAAAATTAGCCAAACAGAAAAAGAAGTGCAAAAGCTTACTGTGGGAAATAAGGCCTTAAAAATTAAAATTGATCATATGGAAGCAGATAACTCCATGAGACAACAAGAATCTGACAAGGAGAATCAAAAGACTGAAAAAGTAGAAGAAAATGTGAAATACCTCATTGGAAAAACAACTGACCTGGAAAATCGGTCCAGGAGAGATCATCTGAAAATAATTGGACAACCTGATAGCCATGATCAAAAAAAGAGTCTAGACACCATCTTCCAGGAAATTATTATAGAGAACTCCCCTGAAATTGTAGAATCAGAGGATAAAATCATCATTAAAAGAATCTACTGAACACCTCCTGAAAGAGACCCCAAAAGGAATACTTCAAGGAATATAGTAGCCAAACTCCAGAATTATCAGGTGAAGGAGAAAATACTCCAAGCAGCCAGAAAGAAACCATTTAAATACCATGGAGCCACAGTGAGGATTGCTCAGGACCTGGCAGCTTCAACATTAAAGGATCACAGTGCTTGGAATATGATATACAGGAAGGCAAAGGAGCTTGGATTACAACCCAGGATCAACTACTCAGAAAAACTGTCCATTCTCTTTCAGAGGAAAAGATGGACATTCAATGAACTAGGGGATGTCCAAAGCTTCCTGAGAAAAAAGTCCAGAAATGAACACAAAATTTGATCTCCAAATACAAGGCTCTAAAGAAATATAAAGAGGTAAACAAGGGGGAGAAAAGGGTTGTTCAATGATGTTAAACTGCTTGAGTCCATATGAGGGAGGATAATACTTTTAACTCTTGAGATCTGTATCTCTGTAAAGGTATTGTTATGAAATCAACTTTGATGTGATGCTATAAAGAAATGTAAGGGACAGAGTAAAAGAAGACTAGGGGGAGGAGAGGAAGGGAGAGGTGGAATGCGGTTAATTATATCATAGGAAGAGGCACAAAAAGAACCCATTACAACAGAGGGAAAGAAGGGAGGGGTGGGCATTGTTGTAACCTTACTCTCATTAGACTTGGTTCAGGGAGGGAATAAAATACACTCCCATTTTTATAAAGAAACTTAGCTTTCTCTGTAAGGAAACAAAAGGGGATGGGGGGGTAAGGGTGATATTGATAGAAGGGAGGGCACAAGTGGGGGAAAGGGGGCAAGAAAAAGAAGAGCAGCTGATAAAAGAGAGGGCAGATTGAGGGAGGCAGTGGCCAGAAGCAAAACATTGGTCAAGTGGAATAGGGGGAAAGAAGGGGAAAAAAGAGTACAAAGGGAGAAAGAATATGGAGGGAAATAAACAGTTAATAATTTTAACTGTGAATGTGAATGGGATGAACTATCCCATAAAATGGAAGTGAATTGCAGACTGGATTAAAAAACAGAATTCTACAATATGCTGTTTACAGGAAACACATTTGAAGCAGAGGGATACAAACAGAATAAAGGTAAAAGGCTGGAGCAGTATATATTATGCATCAGCTATAGTAAAAAAATCAGGGGTAGCAATCCTTATCTCAGACAAAGCAAAGGCAAAAATAGATCTAATTAAAAGAGATAAGGAAGGAAACTACATCTTGCTAAAAGGTACTGTAGCTAATGAAGTAATATCAATATTAAACATGTATGCACCAAGTGGTATAGCATCCAAATTCTTAGAGAAGTTAAATGAGTTACAAGTGGAAATAGACAGTAATATTATACTAGTGGGGAACCTGAATCTTCACCTCTCAGAATTAGATAAATCTAGCCACAAAATAAATAAGAAGTGAAAGAGGTGAATACAATACTTGAAAAATTAGACATGATAGATGTCTGGAGAAAATTGAATGGGGATAGAAAGGAATATACCTTTTTCTCAGCAATCATGCCACATTTTCAAAAATTGATCAGGTATTAGGGCACAAAAATATTATAGTCAAATGTAGAAATGCAGAAATAGTAAATGCATCCTTCTCAGATCATTATGCAATAAAAATTGCATGTGATAAAGAGTCATGGAAAGGTAAACTGAAAATTAATTGGAAACTAAATAATTTCATTCTAAAAAATGAGCCAAACAACAAATCATAGAAAGAATCCATAACTTTGTCCAAGAGAATGACAATAATGAGACAATATACCAAAATCTATGGGATGCAACCAAAGCAGTGCTTAGGGGAATATGTATAGCTCTAACTGCTTAGAATAAAAAAGAGAAAGAGGAGATCTGAGGTACCACCTGACACCTATCAGATTGGCTAATATAACAAAAAAGGAAAATAATAAATATTGGAGAATCTGTGGAAAAATTGGAACAATAATGCATTGTTGGTGGAGATGTGAACTGATCCAACCATTCTGGAGAGCAATTTGGAATTATGCCCAAAGGGCTGTGAAGCCATGCATACCCTTTTACCCAGCAATACCACTTTTGGGTCTTTTTCCCAAAGAGATCATGGAAAAGGGGGAAGGTCCACATGTACAAAGATATTTATAGTTGCTCTTTATTTTGTGGCAAGAAATTGGAAGTTGAGGGGATGCCCATCAGTTGAGGAATGGCTGGACAAATTGTGGACAAATGTAATGGAATACTATTGTGCTGTAAGAAGTGATGAACAGGAGGAGTTCAGAGAAACCTGGAGGGTCTTGCATGGACTGATGATGAGTGAGATGAGCAGAACCAGAAGAACATTGTACACAGTATCATCAACATTGTGTGTTGACCTATTGTGATGGACTATATTCTTCTCACCAATGAAATAGTACAGAAGGGTTCCAGGGAACTCATGATGGAGGAGGATTTCAAAATCCAGGAAAAAAAAAAGAACTGTGGAGTATAGGTGCTGAATGAACCATACTATTTCTTTTTGGTTTGGTGCTGTTGTTTTTTTTCTATTTTGAGGTTTTTCATCATTGCTCTGATTTTTCTCTTATAACATGACTAATGCAGAAATATTTAATGTTATATATATAACCTATATCAGATTGCCTGCTGTCTAGGGGAGGCGGGAGGAAGGGGAGGGAGGGAGAAAAATCTGAAATTGGAAAGCTTGTATAAACAAAAGTTGAGAACTATCTTTACATGTAACAGGAAAAAATAAAGAAAGAAAAATTTTTAAAAAAGAAACTGGAAGTGAAATAAAAATCTCAGACAAAGCAAAAGCAACAAAAAATAGACTTAGAGATTAACAAAGAAACTATATCATAGAAATTGAATTAATATCACTATTGAACATATACACAACAAATGGAATAAAATATACATCTTAAAGGAAGAGTTAATGAATTATAGGATCAAATAGAAAGTAAGACCATATTGATGGATCTCAATTTACCCTTTTCAGACCTACAAAAATAATAAAAAAAAATATTAAGAAAGAAGTTAAGGAGATGAATAGAACTTTAGAAAAGTTAAATATGAAAATCTACTGAAGAATGCTGAATGGGAATAGAAATATGTGTACGTTTTTCTCAGTTGTGAATGACATTTGCACAAAAAATGATCATGTATCATCTTAGGTCATAAAAATCTTATAATCAAATGAAGAAATTTAGAAATATTAAATGTATCTTTTCTTACCACAATCAAATAATGATTACATTTAATAAAAGACCTTGGAAGCAAAGATTCAAAATTAATAGGAAACTAAATAAAAACAATAAATAATTTCCTTAAAAATAATGACTATAATAAGGCAATATGTATGTTGTACACGGCCAAAATGATACTTAGAGAAAAATTTATATCTCTAAACAATTACATCAGTAGAAGAGAATAGATCAATGAATTGAGCATACAAATAAAACTTTTATAAAATCAACTAATTAAAAACACCCAATTAAAAAACAAAAATGAGATGTCAAAAATCAAAGAAGAGATTAACATAATTTAAAGGGTTTTTTTATTGAACCAAGAGATTATTTTATTTTTAAGAGATTAATTTAAAAAGTAAAAGCAATAAACCATTGGTTAATTAGGTTTATAAAAATGAAAAAAAATTTAAATGTCTAGTTATAAAAATTAAAAGGTGAATCCATAACCAATGAAGATTAAATAAAAACAATTATTAGGAGTTATTTTGCCTATGTGACAATAAAACTGATAATCGTGAAGAAATTGGTGAATATTTTTTTAAAGTATAGATTACCCAGATCTATAGAACAGGAAATTGAGTTCTTAACTAGCCATATCTTTTTTTTAAAAAGAAGTTGAACAACCCATAAATGAAGTCCCCAAGGGGGCAAAAATGGGACCAACTAAATTTGTGAGTGAATTCTATCAAACATTTAGAAAACAATTTAAATTCTATATAAACTGGGAGAAAAAAGGTAAAGGAGTCCTACCTAATTTCTGTATAACACAAATATGATCTTGATACCTAAAACAGAAAGACTCAAAGGAGAAAAAATAATATGCACAACTTTTCCTAATGAATATTGATTCAAAAATGATATCTTCAAACACTTTAAAGAAAATTGCAAAGCTATATAGCAAGGATCATGCACTTTGACCAGGCAGGGTCTATACCAAGAAGACAAGGACTTGTTCAATATTAAAATAATATTAGGAAACAATATTAGAAAAACTATAAGCATAATCTACTATATCTTTAAGAAAAAAAAATAAAGCATGATGGTTTTGATAGATTCAGAAAAAGATTTCGATAAAACAGCACTCATTCCGTTAAAAAATACTCTAAAAAGCACAAGAATAAGTGGTACTTTCCTTAAAATGATAAATCCTATCTTTCTAAAGCCAAGAGCAAGTATTTTCTGTAATGAGTACAAGCTAAAGGCCTTTCCATAAGATCAAAGATGATATAAGTATGTCCATTGGAATGTTCATTACTTTTATTTTTTTTCATGATCAGTTCAAATAGCTTTTGTTTTTATTTTTATTCTTTTAAATTTTTTTCTAATTATATGTAAAGTTTTTTTTTTTGAGTTCCAAATTTTTCTCCCATACTCCCTTCCCTCCACCATCCTGCAGCCAGCAAGCAATCTAATAAAGGTCATATATTACCATCATGTTAAACATATTTCCCCTTTGGTAAGGTTGTACAAAAAGAATTAGAACAAAAGAAAAAAATGCAAGAATAAACAACAACAAAAAGCTATAGCAAAAGTGAGAATAGTATGCTTCAATACGCATACATACTAGAAGTTCTTTTTCTGAATGTGGAGAGCATTTTCCACTATGGGTCTTTTGGTATTATCGTTGATCGTTGTATTGTTGAGAAGAGTTAAGTCTATCACAGTTGATCATTACACAGTGTTATTGATTCTGCATGTGTACAATGTTCTCTTGGTTCTATTCATTTCACTCAGCATCAATTCTTGTAAGTCTTCCCAGGTTTTTCTGAAATGTACCTGCTTATCATTTCTTACAGCCTAATAGTATTCCATTACATTCATATGCCACAATTTGTTTAGCCATTCCCCAATTTATAGATATCACCTCAATTTCTAATTCTTTGCCACCACAAAAAGAGCTGCTATAAATATTTCTGTACATGTGAGTCATTTTCCCTTTTTGATGATCTCTTTGCTATATAAACCAAGTAGTTGTATTGCTGGGTCAAAATGTATGCACAGTTTTATAGCCTTTTGTGCATGGTTCCAAATTGCTCCCCAGAATGGTTGGATCACTTCACAGCTCCACCATCAGAGCATTAGTGTTCCAATGTTCCCACATCTTCTCCAACCATGACTTTTCAATATTGTACTAGAAATGTCAGCTATATCAAAAAGGCAATAAAAGATGTTAAAGACATAAGCACAGACAGTGAGGAAATAAAACTATTACTTTTGCAGGTTACATGATGGTTTATATAGAAAACCCTTGGAAGTGAACTAAAAAAGAAACAAATTTATTTAATTACCAATTCCAGCAAAATATCAGGAGAGCGAAAAAAAAAGAATAGAAAAAAATCATCAAAATTTCTCTATATTACCAATAAAATTCAGCAGGAACAGATAGAGAAAAAAATCATTTTAAAACAACTGCAGGGGGGCAACTAGGTGGCACAGTGGATAAAGCGCCAACCCTGGATTCAGGAGTACCTGAGTTCAAATCCAACCTCAAACACTTGACACTTACTAGCTGTGTGACCCTGGGCAAGTCACTTAACCTTCATTGCTCTGTAAAAAGAAAGAAGAAAGAAAGAAAGAGACTGCAGACAGTATAAACTACCTGATAGTCTGCCTGACAAGACAAAGAAAAACTATATGAAAATATATAAAACACTCTTTACACAAATAAATATAGATTGAAGTAATTGAAAAATTATTCATTTCTCATGGATAGGCTGAGCTAATATAAGTAAAATGACAATACTACTTAAATTGATTTAAGCATTCAGTGCCATACCAATTGAACTAAGAATTACTTTAGAAAACAAGGGGGAGAAATCATAACAAAATTCATCTGGTGGAACAAAAGATCAAGCATATCAAAGGATTCAGTGAAAAAATTGGGAAGATGGGTTAATAGTACCTGATCTTGAATTTTATCACCAAGATATAATCATCAACATAATTGAGTAAGACACAGAAAAATAAAAAGGTTCATCAGTAGAATAGATTAAGTACACAAAAAATAGAAACAAATCACCATGCTATCCCAAATTGTCAGGCTTGAAAAATCCAACAATCAAATATGATGGCAAGAACTCACTCTTTAACAAAAGCCATTGTAAAAATTGGAAACTACTCTGGCAGAAACTAGGAATAGACCAACATCTCACACTGTATATACCAAGATCATCTCAAAATGTGTACATAATTGAGACATAAATGATGAAATCATAAGCAAACTGATATAGCAAAAGAAAAAATGTCAGATCTATAGATAGATGAAGAATTCATGATAAAACAAAAGATAAGGGAGGTAAAATTTTACCTCACAGGAGTTAAAATGAATAATTTTAATTACATAAAATTATTGAGTTTTCCATAAAAAAACTATATAACTAAAATTAGAAGAAAATCAGACAACTAGGGGGAAATCTGCAGCAAATTTGTCTCATTCCTAAAATATAGAAACCAAAGTTTCAGAGAGCTTATGCAACTTATGAAGAATCATACAGCTACTAAGTCTCTGAATGTGTATCAACATTTGTGAAGAGGAAGGAAATCAAAGCTGCCATCAAAGAGATCAATAAAGCAACTTTCAGCAGTGTGGTTCTGGGTCTGGATATCATACTTTGCATTCTGCTCTGACCATGAAATATTCAGGAAGGAAGGAAGGAAGGAGGAAAAATAAATCAATATATAAATAATAGAGTATTTATTAAATGTTAAGTATATGTCAGACACTTTATCAAATATAGGCAATATAAATGTAAGCAAATATAGGCCTTGCCCTCATGAGGTTTTCATTCAAATGAAGGAAGACAATACATAAGGGTGAGCTTGAAAGGGTAGCATTCTTGTAGCATGTGCAGATTGATAGAAATTCAGCTTCTAGAAAAGATAAAGTAAATGTGCATCTATCACAGTCAAGAGATCCATAAGTGATAATTCTAATATACACAGTGTGGTGAGGAGGTGGCTGGAAAGTAAATAGGAAATAAACCTGTTATTTTGAATGGTAAAAGGTGCTCCAAGGGGAAGAAACTTTCATCAAGGTCAGTTAAAATGCTGAGAGATGAAGTGACTTGCTTATGAGCAGTCACATAGCCAATCTTTGTCAGATATTGAATTCCAGTGTAAGCCTTCTGGAGTGTGAAGTCAACTCTATAGCTGGTACTCTACACTGCTTCCTGAGGGAGAAATAAATTTATTTTTGTGAGCATACAAGTTAAGAAAGGTACCAAAAGATTTTAACTTACTCTGGTGTAAAGTAGAAACTGGCTAAAGATAAGATTGCTCTTGTTTTATTGTGTCCCTTTTTTTCTTATTCCAAAGTCCTTCATAAAGGATGGATGAATGCATTAATTTGCCTCAGACAATTAACTTAATTATTAAATCACTTTTGAAGAGAAAAAAATAGGCCTAGTAGGCATATTTGGGTAAGTCATTTAAAATATTTTATGACTTTGTTTCTCCCAATGTAAAAGTATAAATTTTACTGCCCCCTTTAACATCATGGGTCAAAAGGAAATGATGTCTAAGATATATACATTATTTTTAGTTATTTACAATAGTCATTCATCTCCCAAATAAAGTTGTGGTATAATATAGCACAACAAAAATTATAGTAAACTTTTTTAATATATCGGACCAAGAAGTAGAAAATGTGCTTCAAATATGACCAGATATCTTCACTAAAGTTCTATTCAGAAGCTTCAAGGGGGGCATGGATATTAGAATCTTAAAATCTATGTCATAGAAGTACAAGGTATTTTAGGTCATACTTATATAGAATAAATCTGACTATGGACTCACTGACTGATTCTGTCTTCTGAGTACCAAACTTAGAAGTTCAAAGAGATATAACACCAGGAACATGGCTGCTGAGTATGTTTTTTGTTTTCCATAAAATGTAACAGCAACTCATCTGAAAAGTCATGACATTTGACCTTCATAAGACTTAATTTCTTCATCTGCAAAAGGAGAGGCTTAGTCAAGATGGTTTCTAAATGTGTTTTAATTCTAGATCTAGATTCCTAAGGGTTGTGGTCTATTTAAGAAGAAGGAGTGCTGATACACATAGAATAATTGAAGGATTATATTATAATCAGATAAAGCAAAGTATCAAACACTGAAATTTATTGTCAGGAATTTATACTTTCTGATTTAAAATGTGAGCCTAAACAAATTCAGTTTATTCCAACAAGTATTTATTTGCCAAACACTGTGCCAATGCCTTAAGATACAAAGGACAAGGATAAATAGTCCCTCCCTTCTAAGAGCTCCTGGAGTTGGAGCAGAAAGGATATACCACAATAGGCAAACACAAAATATATGGAAAATATATACAAAGTAATGTGGAGGGAAAATACTAACTACTGCAGATATCAGAAATGGTCCCTTATAAAAATGATACTTGAATTTTTAAGGGAGCTAGCAATTCCAGGTGGCATATTACATAAAGAAGAACACTCTAAGCAAGGCAGAAACTGATGAAAAGGCATGGATGAAGGAGATGGTTTGTTATGTGCGGGGAAACTAGTAGGTCAGCTTAACTAGAACCTAGTATGCACAAAAGGAGCAATTTGAAATTAGTACACAAAGATTGGTTGAAGCCATACTGTCAAAAAAGTTAATCATAAAAAGAAGAGCTTATATTTTATCACACAGATAACCAGGAACCATTGAAACTTCTTTTTAAACCATTTTTTAAAAAATTTAATGTAATAAACATTTTATTTTTAGTTTTGGCTTCCAATTTATCCCTACTTCCTTCCCTCCCTTTCCCCCTCTTTGAGGTGGCAAGAAATCAGATTTGGGTTATAGATATATGATTATGCAAAGTATTACCATATTTGTCATTTTCCTTGAAGCTTCTTGAGCAAGGATATAATGTGGTCAGATATGTAATTTAGAAATATAGGAGTGGATTAGAGCAAGACTTCTTAAACTGTGAGTCTCAATCCCATATGGGGTCACATGACTAAATGTGCGTGTTATAAAAAATTTAGCAACAGTAAAAGGTCGTGCATGCTTATTTTATATACCTATATATCCAGGGTCATGTAAAAATTTCTTGTACAAAAAGGGGTTTTAAGTAGAAAAAGTTTAAGAAGCCATGGATTAGAGAATGGGTTAGAGAGGGAAGGGCCCAAAGTATGAGGCAGTTGCACCTATATAGCTCAGGAGATAAAGAACTGGACCTAGAATCAGGAAGGTCTAATTTCAAACTTGGCATCAGACACTTATTAGCTATGTGGCCTTAGGTAAGTCACTTGACTTGTTTGCCTCAGTTTCCACAATTGTAAAATGAGAAAGTTAACAGCACTTAATTCTCAGGGTTGTTATGAAGATCAACTGAGATAATAATTGTAAAACGCCTGGCACAGAGTAGGTACTTTATAAATGCTTATTCCATTCCCTTCTCCCCCACCCCATTCCAGGCAAGAGGTAACGAGGGCCTGAACTATAGGGTATAGATTGTATGAGTAGAGAGAAAATGACAGAGGTGAATGATGTTGCATAAGTAGAATCCATAAGGTTTGGCAACTTCTGGAAGATGGGAGGAAAAGGGGAAGAATATCATATCTAATTTAGACTGAGATTTCAGATAGAGAGTTCCAAAAATCTAAATGTCTGTAATGGACATTTTCACTAGTTAATTTCAAATAGTTTTTTTTTTTCCACAATAAAATAGCAATAGGATTTAAGTGGCTATTCCATGTACATTTTCTATTTAAGCATAACCATAATCGGTAAGTACTAGTTATAATAATTAAATCATAAGTTTAATATTATTATTCCCATTTTACAGATTAAGAAACTCAGTTTAATTGACTAAGACCATGAAGGTAGTAAATTGCTTGAACTCGGTTTTTCTGATCAGTTTAAACTGGTGACTTTCCTATTTATGACTTTCTTTCATTAAGTTTCACTGATGCCATTAAATAAGTTAAAAGCCCCCTTTGCTTTCATTTGTGTCAATGAAATGATCTCTATATTCTTCATTAAGGTCCTTAAAGAACAACTAACATTTATTGTTCATTTGATTTTTTCTCTCAGTAGTAAAGGGAATCAACCCAGTGAAAATAATGATGTAACTCCTAGTCCTGCAGTTGAATTTACTCGAATAACACTCTTTTATGAGCAAAGATGGTAGTATGCAATAGGTTCAGCTGCGTTGCCAAGGCAGCACAGTTAATCTCTATAGTTGATATTTAGATGAAGTAGTTTCTGATAATTTGCCTCTGGTACAGTCTGAGAGAGAAGAGAGGTGGTGTGTATTTAATTGAGTTTACCTAATCACAGAAATGAAAGGGACCTCAGAGGTTTTCTCGCCTAATCTCTACCTCTTCTCTCTATTACAACTGAAAATGTGTCATCCAAGACTCTCTTTGAAGACCTCTAAAAAAACAAAACAAAACAAAACAAAACAAAACAAAACAAAACAAAAAACCAAAGACCTCTAGTATGGAGGAATCACAACCTCCTGAGGCAGAGAGATCCTTAGGGAGAGCTCTAGTTGTTGAAAGTCTTTTTCCCCCATTAAGTTTCAATCTGGTCTAAAACTTATGCCTAGTGCTCCTAGTTCTGCCTGCTGGGTCCAGAAAGGACAAGGCTAACACATTTTTGCCAGTGACAGTTTTTGAAATAATTGATGATTCCTCTTAAACCAGTCTGTCTCATCTCTGCCACCCCATGTAGCTAGGTTGTAAAGTGGACAGAATGCTGGGCCTAAAGTCAGGAATAACTGAATTCAAATCCAGTCTGAGATACTTATAAACTGTGTGATTCTGGGAAAGTCACAATCTCATTCTGCCTTAGTAGGTGTTGTTTTTTAAATCCAAATTGGGCATAATCATAGAATTTACCTCAAAGTGTTGTTGTGAGGATCAAATGAAATATTTATAAGGAGCTTAGCACAGTGCCTGACCAAAGTGATTTTTCCTTAAGCTCAGAACTTAACACATCACTC
This sequence comes from Dromiciops gliroides, assembly GCF_019393635.1. Lineage (NCBI taxonomy): Eukaryota > Metazoa > Chordata > Mammalia > Microbiotheria > Microbiotheriidae > Dromiciops > Dromiciops gliroides. The sequence goes on from NC_057864.1 coordinate 266,042,684, forward strand.
CCCTACTTGATATAGTCCAATGTTTTCCTAGTTTGCATAGGATAAAATATAAATTCTTTGTTTAGCTTCTAAAGCTGTTGATAAAGTGTTCCAAATCTACCTTTCTAACCTTATTATACATTGCTCTCATAATCTGCAGTCCTGCAAAAACAGATGTATCTTTGTTCTTCACTTTTTTTTTCCTATTCTTCATACACCATACTCTATCTTTTCCCCCAGTGCTTTTGTAACTGATCATATCCAATGCGTGGAAATAATCTCTCCCCAGCATTGCATCACAAAATCCCCCTCTTTCTTAAAGACATAGCTCAATAACCATCTTCTAAATGGAATACTTCCTAACCATACACACCACAATTACAATTCACCTCCTCCCCAAGCTACCCTGTATTTAATTACTTTGTATCTATTTGTTCATGTGATCATAGTTTTAGGGCTAGAAGCAACCTCAGAGGCAAAACAGTTCAATCTCTCATTTAGTAGACAAGAAAACAGAGATACCCATTGATACATTGGAAAGGTCACCTAGACCAACCTGTAACAGAAAAATAAAAAATCTCCAATACAAAACATTCCAAAAGTGGTCATCCAACCTTTGCTTTGAGATTTCCGTTGATGTGGATCCCACCATCTCTAAAGGCAGCCTATTCAACACGTGAATAGTACTCGCTGAAAGGAAATTTTTCCTACTCTCTGAACTCAAACTTAATCTTGCCTTTTTGCATTTTCTACCCATTGTTTTAGACTTTGGTTCTTTTTTTTTCAGGACAACAAGGGTTAAATGACTTGCCCAGGGTCACACAGCAAATAAGTGTCAAGTGTCTGAGGCCAGATTTGAACTCAGGCCCTTCTGAATCCAGGGGTGGTGCTTTATCCACTGTGCCACGTAGCTGACCCCTTGACTTTGGTTCTTGAGATAGAAGAGAAAAAGGCTAAACCCACTTGTAGATATTAGCCCTTCAGAGACATTAAGATAGTTGTCATACCCTTGAGCATTGTCTTATTCAGACTAAATATCCCAAATTTCTTCTATACATCCTCAAATGTAGGAAATAGTCTCAATATTTATCACTATCAGGAATCAATTTCCTGATTTTATAGAAGTATATCTGGGGGTGGGGGCAGAAGCAAGATGGTGGAGCAAAGGCAGTGACTTCCCTGATCTCTCCCTAAGACCCTCCAAATACCTTCATATAATGCTATAAGACAATGCCTGGAGCAGTAGAATCCACAAAAGGATGAGGTGAGATAATTTTCTAGCCAAAGATGGCTTAGAAAGTCAGCTGGAAAGGTATGTTGTACCAGGATAAGAGTGGAGTATAGGCCCATACAGGCTTTGTTGTGCAGCCCCAGGCCCAGCCCCAGTCCCAGAGAATCAGGCTTCAATAGCTTCTGGACCAACTTCAGCAGCCGCTGCTTCTGGAACTTAGCCCACAGACAGTGAGGGGGTCAAGTGGGTGATCAGGGGGAGATTTCAGAGATCTCTGTTGGCACTAAGGCAGGACTTTGTTGTGTTGCCTGGGCTCAGATCTAGGTGGCTTGGGAGGTGACCGAGGTTGTGGAGGGACATAGATATACCAGAGCCTGCATCCACAGTGGAACAGGATTCTGTTCTGGATTAGAGGGCAAGCAGTTCAATGGTTGATTGCAGACCAGAGCACAGAACAGGGGAGTGGTGAACCTGCCTCTCCTTAAATCATACCAACTTGGACTCCCCCTGAAGCTTGGGACAGCATACTTTGGAAGCAGTGCTCCACTTTAAGAAGGAGTTAAAAGTCAAGAAATAGGCTGGCAAAATGAACAGACAGAAAAAGATGCTGACCCTAGAAACTTTCTTTGCTGACAAGGAAGATCAAAATAGACCCTCAGAAGAAGAAAAAAAGTCAAAGCTCCTACCTTAGCTTCCAAGAAAAATATGAATTGGTTTCAGGCCACAGAAGCACTCAAAAAGGACTTTGAAGATAAGGTAGAGGAAAAAATGGAAAGAGAAAAGAGCAATGCAGAAAAATCATGAAAAAATCAACAGCTTGAAAAGCCAAATGGGCCAAATGGAAAAGGTGGTACAAAAGCTCTCAGAAGAAAATAATTGCCTAAAAATCAGGATTGAGGAAATGGAAGCTAATTACTTTATGAGAAAGCAAGAAAGAAAAAAGCAAAACCCAAAAAAAATGGAAAAAATAGAAGGCAATGTGACATAACTCATTGGAAAAACAACTGACCTGGAAAATATATTGAGGAGAGAGAATTTGAAAATTATTGTACTACCTGAAAGCCATGATCAAAAAAGGAGCTTAGACAGCATCTTTCAAGAAACTATCAGGGAAAATTGCCCTGATATTCTAGAAGCAAAAGGTAAAATAGAAATTGAAAGACTGTACTGATCACCTCCTGAAAGAGATCCCAAAATGAAAACTTCCAGCAATAACATAGCCAAATTCCAGAGCTCTCAAGTCAAGGAGAAAATGTTGCAGGCATCCAGAAAGAAACAACTAAAGTATTGTGGAGCCACAGTCAAGATAACACAAGCTATAGCTGCTTCTACATTAAAAAATACAAGGGCTTGGAATATGATATTCTGGAGGGCAAAGGAACTGGGATTACAACCAAGAATCACCTACCCAGCAAAACTGAGTATACCCTTTCAGGGGAAAAATGGAAATTTAATGAGAGGACTTTCAGGCATTAGTGATGAGAAGAACTGAGCTGAATAGGAAATTTGACTTTCAAATATAAGACCCTAAATAAGCCTAAAAATGTAAACAGGAAAAAGAAATCATAAGGGATATTAAAGGCTAAACTGTTTACATTCCTACATGAGAACATAATACTTGTAACTCATAAGAACTTTCTCATTATTAGGGCAGTTGAATGAAAAATATTTAGACAGAGGGCACAGGTGTGAGTTGAATATGAAAGGATAATATCTTAAAAGAAATAAAATCAAGGGGTGAGAGAGGTATGCACTTGGAGAAAGGGAAAGGGAGAGGAGGAATGGTGTAAAGTAACTGACATAAAAGAAGCAAGAAAAAGCTTATGGAGTGGAGGGCAAGATGGAGAAGGTGTGAGGGAGTGAGTGAGCCTTACTCTCATCAGAATTGGCTCAAAGAGGGTAACATAAACATTCAGTTGGGTACAGTAATCTATCTAATCCTGCAGGAAACTAGGAGGGAAAGGGATGCAGGGGGTGGGGGAGAGAAGGGAGGGCAAATTTGGGGAGGAGCAGTCAAAACAAAACACCTTAGAAGAGGGATAGGGTGAAAGAAGATAGAAAATATAGTAAATATCATGGAGAGGGAATAGGATGGAGGGAAAGACAGTTAGCAATAGTAACTGTGAAAAAAAAATTGAAGCATGTTTGTCTGATAGGCCTCAGTTCTCAAACACATAAAAAACTGGGTCAATTTTTTAAAAATAAGAGCCATTCCCCAATTGATAGATGATCAAAAGACATGAAGTTTTCAGATGAAATAATCAAACCTACCTATACCCATATTGAAAAAATCCTCTAGCTCAATATTGATTGGAGAAATTCAGGTCAAAACAATTCTGGGTACTACCTCATACCTATTGGGTTGGATAATAGGACAGCAAAGGAAAATGAGAAATGTTGTAGGGGATATGGGGAAAATGAGACATTAGTACACTCTTGGTAAAGTTTTAAACTGATTCAAACATTCTTTAGAGCAATTTGCAACTATGGCCAAAGGACTATAAAACCATGCATACTCTTTAACCTAGTAATACTACTACTAGGTTGGTATCCTTAAAGAGATTTTTTAAAAAGTTGAATTCATATTTGGGGAGATGCCCATCTATTGGGGAATGGCTGACCAAATTGTGGCATGAGATTATGATGGTACACTATTGTGTTATAAGAAATGATGAGTGGGATGCTATCAGAAAAACCTGGAAAGACATACATGAGCTGATGCAAAGTGAAATGTGCTGCATACACAATAACAGCAATATTGTAAGATGATCTGTGAATGACTTAGTTATTTTCAGGAATGCAATGATCTAAGACAACCCTGAAAGATTTATAAAAAATGCAATCCATCTACAGAGAAAGAACTGCTGGTTTCTGAATACAGATTGAAGCATATTTTTTTTTTATTTACCTCTTTCTAAAATTTTTTATCTGTTTTCTTTCACAACCTGAATAATGTGGAAATGTTTTGCATGACTACACATGAATAATTTATATTGAATTGCTTGAGTTCTTAAGGAGGGCTAGGGAGGAAGGAAGGAAGAGAATTTGGAACATAAAATTTTTAAAATTGATGTTAAAATTTGTTTTTACATGTAATTTGGGAAAAAATTAAAATTCTACATAAAATTTAAAAATAAAAAATAAATAAGTATAAACATATATTTTCCTATTAATTATTCAAGAAACATTGGTTTGAGATATAGAACTAAAATAAATCTCAAAGAACATTTGAATTGTTATTCTGTTCATGAAAATTATCAACAGACATGATAATTCCCATATACAATTAATATAAAAAATTTATTTGAAACTATCAATCTGTATTACATTCATCTTTGTTTTTCAATACATTTTTCTCTGGATTTCCATCTTTTCTCTTCTGTACAATTTTTAAAATGATTTATTTGTACTTTTTATTTCATTTCCTCTTTTATTTTGACGTCTACCTGTGATACAATTCTTCTCTTCCCCCTCAAAAAAAAAAAAAAAAGACCACAATTTATTTTTTAAAGATGTGGAAACTAAAGCTTGGGAGGTTAATTGATCTGCCAAAGATCACAGAGCTGAAGAATGGTTTAAACCTAAGACTATTGACTCCTGACATGGTGATCCTTCTATAGCACAATGGTCCCTCTCTCCCTATTTGTAACTAGAAACTCAGGAATTATGTAGAACACTTCCCACTCATGTGAAAATAATATCAGTTTTAGTGGCAATTCTGTTCTCAAAATTTTCATATATACATTAGGAATGCAAAACAAAAACGAAACTTATCCTGATCTCAAAACAGTTGTATTCTAATGGAAGAAACAATAAACAATATGTAGGTATATTATCACCATATTTCCCCTCCCTGGGACTCAGGGTATTGCACTAGATGGTAATTTAGGTTCTTTTGACTTCTAAATACTACACTCCTCTGTTTCTGGAATACTGTTTTATCCCCAGATCTGTTCTTTTCCTTCCTGATTGCATATTCCTTTGCTCCCCACAGTTGTTTCCCCACCCTGGTGAGGTAGGAAGCTCCTCTTGGCTGTAGCTACTGGGCATGGTTAAGAGCCAGGAAAGGTTTGGAGGTTTTGGAGCACAGCTTTTGCATCATTAAATTGAAACAAACAAACAAAAAAAAAGGCTGCCAGCAAACATGGACGAGTTCTAGAATATCCTCTCCTGTTCTCAGCGGTAGTCTCCTCTCTTCTCTTCTCCCCACCCATACCTGCTGCTGTTAATACAGAAGTTATAACTGGGAATCATAGGATTGGCAGCAGGAAAAGGGTTCTTGGGATTCTGTGTGATTTCTTCCAGCATGATTTTGGAACATTCCCAGGCAATATTTTCCTATTAACAGTTCACATTTAACTTGGCTCCTGGGTGTCCCCAGCAGCTCCAGCCAAAAGGAATTTCCCTATGGTAGAAAAACTGCAGGGATAAAGGAGCAGGGAAATAGGAAAGCATGGATAGTGGAAGGTAAAATTATTCCCTCCCAAGATGTAGGAATTTCACCTAGGATGCAATGGAAGGGTAGTGTAGTACCCCTCAGGTTTGGATAAGAGGACTTGAATATAACTTCTGGCCCTTACACTTTAATACATGTATGACTTTCTGCAAATCATTTGAATTGTCTTCATCTATTTCTTCATCCTTAAAATGAGGTGGTTTTACTATAATTTACTACCATGTCCATTTTAGTTCTATGTCTCAAGTTTATGAACTATTACTGGAACATCTTGTCTTAACTGGGAAAATTGTACAGGGAGAAAAAAATGATTTTATTACTTCCTTTTCCAAACTTTGAATTTACTCTGTATAGAAAATCAGCAATCATTTATTATGTACCTACAATATTTCAGTTACTGTGGTAAGTGCTGGGAACCAACAAACACCTGAAAAATAATCACCGCCCTTAATGAGCTTACGATTTAATGATCTAATTTGTATATAATGTCTTTCTTAAATTCTAGTGCCTAAAATGGTACATGATGCTCCAACTATGAACTGAATGGGGCAAAATACAGGACATCCCTTGCCCTGGGAAAAGATCTCATAAACTCTTTTGTCAGTGGTGATATATTAGGACTTTATACTGGAACTCTTGATAAACAAAGATCTTTAAGATCCAAAACTTAACATTCCCAGCACATAGAAAATGCTTAATAAGTATTACTTAGCTGATGATGATTGACCAAGGTCTTTTTTCATATATACCCTTGTTAAGCCAGTTCTCTTTATCCCTGCTTCTATTTAATAAAGAACTTAAATATAATTTGGATTTCCTCTATAGAAGTGCATCATATCTTTCAGTTTGGTGAATCTATTGCTAGTATTACATCTATCCAAAGAGAGTTACTAGAAATGTTGGAGAGGGAGCAGAGTAAAAATCATTTATACATTATGTAAAAATAATTATAATATTATTTATATTATCATAAAGGAGGTAGCTTATAATCTACATACACAAAAATAAGAAATAACTGAATAAGTTGAGGTGTATCAATATTATATATTATTGGGATATAAAAATGATGATTTTGAAGAATACAAAGAGAAACTCAAAGGTTTATGCAAAGGGATGTATATCAAATGTATAGAATCAGAAAATCCACACTAAAAATATATTTTAACAGCACAATGACAAAAGTCAATTAAATATGAAGGCAATGAAGAGATCAGAGGGGAATTTCAGATGCAAATAAGATGTTATTACTCTTTTTTTCCAGGGCAATGAGGGTTAAGTGACTTGCCCAGCTAGTAAGTGTCAAGTGTCTGAGGCCAGATTTGAACGCAGGTCCTCCTGAATCCAGGGCCAGTGCTTTACCCACTGCACCACCTAGCCGCCCCTAAAATGTTATTACTCTTAATGTTTGCACTTACCTAGCTGTGTGACCCTAAGCTTGTCACTTAACCTTAGCCTCAATTTTCCAATCTGTAGAATAGAGATAGTAATAGAATTTTGGTTGATTTGCCTAGTGAAGGGATAAGATGAGAAAAAAATATATAAAGAACTTTATAAGCTATAAATCACTATGTAATTATTTGCTATTGTTATTATTACTATTTTTCCTTGTGCTAAACTTCGGTTTGGTCATTTGAGGTTTTATGTATAATTTTATTTCTAATTGTGTATGTTTGCCTAATTGTTCATTATGCTGCTGTTTACTGAGTTTCTAATTTTGTGTAATCCAAATTATGTCTTGTTGGTTTGGAAACATCATCCTTACATATAAAGATATTTTGAAATACTGATAATTTTTAAAAATCATATTGCCTTGATTAATAAATACATTTTGAATTGAATCTTTTAGATGGTCCACATTTTAAGGGATTATGAAAGTAATTTAAATGGAATATGAAGATTGAAATGTTTACCCAAGGAGTTTACATTCTAGACATTTATAACATCTATGGATCACAGGATTTGGTGGAGAAATAAGAAATCTTCTAGTACTAGACCAAATTTGAATGATGTGGAAAGTGAAGCCCAGGAAAAAAAAAAGTCATTTGGTCAAGATTTCCAATAAATTATGCTTGCAATCATTCCTACCTTTGTGTCATTTAAAATTTGATAATTCTGCCTTCTAGGTCTTGAGCCAAGTAATTGGCAAAGCAGTTAAAATGCAGGGGATTAAGGACAGAACCTTAGAGCACTCTATTAGAGACCTTTATTCAGGTTACCATGGCTGAATTAATCTCTTTAGATATAGTTTATCAGCACATAGAAAGGGAAGCAGTTGTCACTAAATGTCAGAGTGGCTTCATCAAGAAAACTTTATTTTCGCCTATGAAATGGAAAATGTCTAAAAAGTTATGGTATATTAATTCCTTAATTCTGTAGCAAATGGTGAAGGAGACTTTTATGAAGCAGAGTGAAGTCAAAAAAGGTAGTAGAACAATGCATACAATATAACAGTATTGCAGAAAAACAACTTTAGAAGACCTAAAAATTCCAATAAATGCTAAGATGAGCTATGATTCAAGAGGATTCATGGTAAATCATGCAAACCAACTGCAGACATGTAGTTGGTGAACTCAGGGTGGAAATTGAAACATATTTTTGTCTATAGCCAATGAAAGAATTTATGACACTAGCCAAGTCACTTAACCCAACTCAATGTCAAATTTTCCCTCCTCTGTAAAATGGGAGGAGTAGCATCTACAATGTTCCAGGCACTATAACTTTAAGAGGGTATTTAATATTATGCCATTTGAGCCTCACAACAATCCTGAAGAGTAGATGCTGTCATTATCTTGTTTCTACAGTTGAGGAAACTAAGATAGATAGTGGTTAATAACTTTCCCAAAGTCACACAATTAATAAGTATCTGAGATTATATTTGAACTTTGCTCTTCTTGATTTTAAGTCCAGCAGTCTATCCTCTGAATTGACTATCTGCCTCAATGGGGCATAATAACAGCATCTAAAGCCCCAGTTTCTTATGAAGACCAAAATGAGAAAGCATTTGTTAAGCATTTTGCAAAACTTAAAGTTTTTGAAAACTGCTAGCTATTATAAAAGAAAAAAAGATTGTTGTTCATTGAAAAAATAAATTAAATTTTAAAAAGACAAAAAGTGAAAAATAGCAGTTAATATGAGAATAAAGTAATTACATTTTTGACAGAATAATAGACTGGAAGATCAATCTAACATTGTAAACACAGAATACTTAGATCTAAGCAAAGAATTTGACAGTTTCTTATGCTATCCTTGTACATAAAAAGGACAGAAATGGGCTACATGAGAGTATAATTGAGTAGCTTCTGAATTAGTTGAATGATGTGGCAAAATGTCCTCCTAAATAGGTCAATATCTGGGAGTAGGGGTAAGTACAGGGAGGAAAGTACTCTATAGTAGATTTCCAGGGAACTGTCCTTGTATCTATGATATTTAATATATTTCTTTAAAAAATTGAATCTAAGCCTAAATAGGCTGTTCATTAAACTTTTAGGATAGCTAACACTATGATGGGTGAAAACTGAAAAGACTGCGGAAACAAAAGCTAGCACTTCTGAGTCTAACAATTTATTAAGCAATGTATGCTAATCGCATAGCAAATCAAGACCAACCTCCTCAGCTTGGTAATGTATGCCAAATACCCAAAGAGACAGATTTTTTTACATTAAAAAAAATGCTTAAGATAAAATCAGGATACAAAATTAGGTAATCTTACTTATAATTGGAGGAAAGATTAAGACCTTCCTGTCTGATTTTGAAGGGCAATTAGTGAACAGGTACAATTACCTGAACCTGAAAGAGAGGCATTCCACTCCCCATCCAAGTATCTGTATTAAATCAAAGGAACAATAAAACAGTAACTGAATAGGCAGTGTATGGTAAGTTTGCTTGAGATATATAATTGTGAGGAAACTCTTTGCTTCAATCTTACTAGGTTTATGCTACAGGTAGTCCAGCTTCCCAATCACACAGGAGTAGGTTCAAACAATGTAAGAGGTTTTATCACAATTTCCATAATTGAATAAAGTTTTTCACATGACAGAAATTGGATTATATTCATAATCAAATGGGAAGGGAATTGAGCTTGATCTATAATTGAGCCACAAGATGGAATCATTGTGGTTCACTCAATTTCCACAATTCCTATGAGACATTGGATAACAGAGCAAAAAAACAAAAAAAAATGACCTCATATTGATGGGCTGTACTGAATAAAATGAAATTTAATAAGAAGATATAAAGTTACACATTTGGGTTCAAAAAATCAACTACAACAGTACAGAATAAGAGAGGACTGGTGGATAAACAATGGCTCCCATAAAAAATATTCAAGGCTGGGCTGGGAGTGTGGAGCCAAGATGATGGAGGAAAGACAGTGAGCTCTCAAACTCATGACATGATTGCTCCAAAAAACATCCAAATAATGCCATAGGACAATTCCTGGAGCAGCAAAACCCACAGAAGAATGTGCTGAAATCATCTTCTAACCAAGAACAGCTTAGAAGGTCAGAAGAAGGGAGCTGCTGTGCTGAAACAGGAGTCGAGCCCAACTCCACTGTCACCCTGACACAGATCCAGTCCCAGGAAGGTCTCACCAGAGAAAGAGACCCCCAGAGCCTCTGAATCAGCTGAAGCACCAGTGTCAGCTGGAACTAAGCTCACAGTCTGGTGAGAGGCCTAAGCCCTTGGCAGAGGGGAGACTACAGTGGTCTATGCTGGTGCTGAGGCAGGACTTGGGTTTTTCACCACTGCTGGGAATCAAGAGATAGGCTTGAGTAGCAGTGGGCCAAGTGGGGGTGGGACACAGGCTCATTAGAGCTGACAACCACAACACACAAAGCTGGTTGATTTGCAAGTTGGTCTTGGGTCATCTATGGACCAGGCAACAGGCTAGGTGAGTGAAGAACCTGGTCCTCCTTAAATCATACCACCTGGGACCTCCTGAAGCTCGGGATAGTGCAGCCTGGAAACAGTGCCCCACTTTAAAGAGCTAAAAGTCAAGTAAAAGACAGGCAAGATGAGTAGACAGAGAAAGGTGAAGACCATAAAAAGTTTCTTTAGTGACAAGGAAGATTGAGGTGCACCCTCAGAGGAAGATGTCTACATCAGGGCCACTATATCTAAAGCTTCCAAGAAAAATATGAATTGGTCTCAGGCTACAGAGGAGCTCAAAAAGGACTTTGAAGATAAAGTTAGAGAGGTAGAGTAAAAAAATGGAAAGAGAAATGAGGGGGATGCAGGAAAGACATGAGAAAAAAGTCAACAGCTTGAAAATCCAAATGTAAAAGCTCTCTGATGAAAATAATTGACTAAGAATTAGGATTGAACAAATGGAAGCCAGTGACTTGATGAGAAACAAAGACACAATAAAGCAAATCTAAATAAATAAAAAAAAAATAGAGGGCAATGTGAAATATCTCCTTCGGAAGACTGCTGACCTGTAAAATAGGTCAAGGAGAGATAATTTGAAAACTATTGATCTACCTGAAAAACATGATCAAGGAAAGAGCTTAGATATAATCTCCCAAGATATTCTCAGGAAAAATTGCCCTGAAATTCTAGAAGCAGAAGGTAAAATAGAAATTGAAGGAATCTACTGATCACCCCCAGAAAGAGATCCCAAAAGGAAAACTCCTAGGAATATTATAGCCAAATTCCAGAGCTCTCAGGTCAAGGAGAAAATATTGCAAGCTGCCAAAAAGACAGAATTCAAGTACTGTGGAGCCCCAATCAGGATAGCACAAGATCTATAAGCTTCTACATTAAAGAACCGGAGGGCATGGAATATGATATTCCAGAGGGCAAAGGAAATTGGATTACAACCAAGAATAACCTACCCAGCAAAACTTACTATAATCTTTCAGAGGAAAAATTGGGACTTTAATGAAAAAGAGGAATTTCAGGTATTTGTGATGAAAAGACCTGAACTGAATAGCAAATTTGACTTTCAAATACAAGACCCTAGAAAACCATAAAAAAATTGGAGTTGGGGGACATATCTGGGGTGGTACAGTGGGTGACTGTCTTGTGTCTGAGGCTGGGTTTTGTCTGGGATCCCCCTGGGGCCAGGGTGGATGCTTTGTCGACTGTGTCACCTAGCTGCCCCATGATGACATCTCTAGAGTAAAATTGATGGGGGAGAGGAATGCACTGGGTGAGGGGGAAAGTCAGAGGTGAAATCCTACATGAAAGAAATAGGAAAAGTCTTATGGATTGGGGGAAGAGATGAGGGAGAAGCAGGGTAGTAAATGTATTTTACAAAAATCAGAAAAGGCTCAAAAGTCCCTAAACTAATCAGAGTTGTCTCAAGGGGGAACTAAAACATGCCCAACTGGGTGGAGTAATCTATTTAATCTGGACAGTAAATGAGCCTAACACTCATCAGAATTGGCTCAAAGACCTCAATCTCATTAGAATTGCCTCAAGGAGGGAATAACATACACACTCAATTGGGTGGCTAATCTCTCTAACCCTTCAGCAAAATAGGAGGGGAAGGAGATAAAGAGAGAGGGTCAAAAGAAGGAAGCAAAGATTGGGGGAGGGGACAAATAGAAGCAAATACCTTTTGAAGAGGGATAGGATGAAAGAAGATGGATAATAGAATAAATGTCATGGGGAAGGGAGTAGTATGGAAGGGAAACAGTTAACAATAGGAATCATGAAAAAGAGATTTAAAGTATTTGAAGGGATGACATGTAGAAGAGAAGTCAAATTTGTTCTACTTGGTTTCAGAAAGGTGAACTAAAGACAATGTATAAAAGGTAAGAGATATTTTTAGGCTAAATATAAGGAATGACATCCTAAAAATAGAGGTCTCTAAAACATCCTAATAATAGACTGGGCTGCCTCTGATAGTGGGGATTATCTGTCACTGGAATTCTTCTAATAGAGGCTGAATGAATTTATGGTCAGACAGAAGTTAGACTAGACAAACTTAAAGGTTCCGTGATTCTGGTAGTATTTGTTTAGCAGGAAATGAATCCACTTTATGATAATCCTATCCAAATTTCTACAACTTTCAATGAAAACATAATGAAAAACTTTGCCAATTTCTTATTAAAATAAAAATAAGGGGCAGCTAGATGGCGCAGTAGTTAACCACCGGCCCTGGATTCAGGAGTACCTGAGTTCAAATCCGACCTCAGACACTTGACACTTACTAGCTGTGTGACCGTGGGCAAGTCACTTTACCTCTGTTGCCTGCAAAAAAAAAAAAATTATAAAATAAAAATAAGCTCTGATACTGTGATATTCTCTGAATCTATCAGATTAGTAATATTATATAAAAAGGAAATGGAGTTATTTTTATATAATTTGCTCTTAGCACATATTGAATCTTAATAATAAGTTCTTTCTTTTATAATTTAATTTATATTTATACATTTATAAAACTAATAAATATATAAATTATAATTTTATCATTTTTAAACATAATTCATTCCAGAATTATGTCAGAAATCTACTTCAAATGTAATAGTCCACAATCTCCTTCATTTACCTTTTTAAACTTTACAAATGAAGACATTTGTCTCCCTGATATTAGATGTCATTTCAAATATAATAGTTTTCTTACTACAAAATTAATATTATTATCACCTTATTACCAAATACTCATTTGTTTCTATGATCTCCTAAAACAGGTAATAAATTCCTAGATGTCAGAGACTATATATTTTATTTTTCTGGGTAAATTCATTCAGTATTTAATTGAATGAAAGTGAATGCATTAATTCAGGTATTCAATACATATTTGTGGAAGGATGAACATAATTAAAGGAATGAAAGTCCGTTATCATATCCATAAGTCTTTCAGTATCCTGAGATATAAATGATCTGTTCCTGGACATTTGAGTTCATTTAAATCACCCTTATAATAGCTTCACTCAGTTCTTGGGCTTTCATCTCTTAAATTATGTTTATCCATTCTACAATAGTTTGTTAAACATCTGCATTAATGTAATTACTATCACTCTATTAAGCACTGGATAAAATACCCTACAAAATATAATATATGGCCCCTAACATCTAGGAATTTATCATTTAGTACCAGAGATTGCAGACACAAGCAATAATTTGGTAATGCCATAAGGCAACATTTAATAATAACATGAATGATAAGTGAAATAAAATTTGAGAAAAAGATGATATCACTTTGGGCTATCCAGGTCAATTGATTGGCAGAAGCTTCATAGAGGAGATAAATTCGAACTAGACCTAGAAACATGGGAAATATTTGGATAAAGAGAAGTAGAAAGAGAGGAATGAGCAATGTCTAAAAAGCAGAATACCATGCAAGTCTGGTTAAATAAGATGGCACCATTTTTGCCTGAGAAATGAACCACAGATATAGGTTATACTAATGCAGAATGACCAGAAATTGCTGGAAAAAAAATATGCCTGAGCATGTTTGCATAGAACTTCAAGCAAATGGGGGGAAATACCTGAATTTGAGGTCAGAGCACAATAGTTCCATCCCTGGTTTTGTTGTTTACTGTCAATGCAAACATGCTTAAGTCACTTAACCTTAATAATCCTCAGTAAAATTCAAGAACTTTACTCCCACACCCTGGCTTGGGTGTTACTATCTTAAAATACAATTCTACCCCATTCTCCATCATCAATAGGCTATCAGTATCCTGGCTCCAAGTCCCCTCCCTGTTAAAGTTATACACCAGAAATAGTTTAGTATTTTTTTCATGATAATTACACTTTAAAAAATGTTTTAAGTATTTTGTTAAATATTTCCCAATACATGTAAAAAGATTATATTCATTTTTTAAAAATTTGACTAACAAATTTGACTCCCCCTAATCCTTTACCGATCCCTTGAGAATGAAAGTAATATAACAATTATTCGTATAAAGTTGGACAAAAAATTTTCATTTTAGCCAGCACACAAAAGAAAACACACAATAAAAAAGAAAAAAGAAGAATCTTTTAAAAAGTATGCTTCAATCTATACTCAGAATTCATAAGTTCTTTCTCTGGAGGTGGATAACACTTTTTCCCATGGGTCCTTTGGAATTTGTTAGGATCATTTTCTTTATTGGAGTAGCAAAGTTTTTGCAATGTTGCTGTTACTGTATACAATGTCTTTTTCCAAATATGGTCACTTTCCTCTCCATGAGTTCATATAAGTTTTCCCAGGTTTGTCTGAAATCATCCAGTTCATCATTTCTTACAGCACAATAATATGACATTACAATCAATCATTGTTCAATCATTCAGCAATTGATTCCCTCAATTTCCAGTGATTTGCCACCACAGAAAGAGCTGCTATATATATTTTTATACAAATAAGTCCTTTTCCCTTTTCTCTAATCCTTTTGGGATACAGACCTAGTAGTGGCATGGTTAGGTCAAAGAATATACCAAATTTTATAATCTTTTGAGTAAAGTTCCAAACTGTTCCCCAGAATAGTTGAATCAGTTCACAATTCCACCAAAAGTGCATCAGTGTCCTAATTTCCACATTTTTCTTCCAGCAATTGTCATTTTATTTTTGTGTTAAGTTATTAAATCTGATGATGTGAGGTGGTATCTTAGAGTTGCTATAATTTGCTCTTCTTTAAGTAATGATTTGGAGCATTTTTCATGTGATTGTTGATAGCCTTGATATCTTTGTTCTTAAAACTACCAGTTCGGGGGCAGCTAGATGGCGCAGTGGATAGAGCACCGGCCCTGGAGTCAGGAGTACCTGAGTTCAAATCCGGCCTCAGACACTTAACACTTACTAGCTGTGTGACCCTGGGCAAGTCACTTAACCCCAATTGCCTCACTGAAAAAAAAAAAACCCTACCAGTTCATATCCATTGATTACTTATAAATTTGGGAATGCCTCATATTTCTTTTAATTTGGCTCTGCTCCCTATATACTTGAGAAATGAAATATTTTCTGTTGTAAAAAAAAAATGTTGACAGGTTCCTGTTTTCTTTCTAATCTTGGGTGCATTGGTTTTGTTTGTACAAAAACTTTTTTTTAATTTCATGTAAGCAAAGTTGTCCATGTTAATTCTCATCATACTTTCAATTTTTTTTTGGTGATAAAGTTTTCTATTACCCATATATATGAGAGGTACATTTCTCTTTCATTCTCTCCTAATTTGTTTATGATATTACCCTTTATGTCTAAATCATGTGCCTATTTTAACTTTATCTTGGTATATGGTGTGAGATATTGGTCTATACAGACATTTTACTGAACTGATTTCCAATTTTCCCAGCAATTTTTGTCAAATTGTCAAATTCTATTCTGTCTTCTGTTAATCTGAGTAACAAATTTTTTCTAAGAATTCATTCATTTCACTTAGATTTTTAGTTTTACTTGCATATAATCGGAGAAAAAACTCCTAATAAGTGCTTTTATTTCTTCTTTATGGTGATGTGTCTAGTAACAAGATATAGTTTCCCTTCTCATCTCCTTTTAATTAGGTCTATTTTTGCTTTTGCTTTGTCTATCATTGTGATTCCTACCCCTGCCATTTTTACTTCAGGTGAAGCATAATAGATTCTCCTCCAACCCCTTATTTTAACTTTGTGTGTCTCTCTGTGTTTCTTTTATTTGTTTTTAGAAGGGGCAATGAAGGTGTAGTAACTTGCTCAACGTCACACAACTACTAAGTGTCAAGTGTCTGAGGCCAGATTTGAACTCAGGTCCTCCTGAATCCAGGGCTGGTACTTTATCCACTGTGCCACCTAGCTGCCCCCTCTGTGTTTCTTTTTTTCTTTCTTTCTTTTTTTTTTTTTTGGTGAGGCAATTGGGATTAAGTGACTTGCCCAGGGTCACACAGCTAGTAAGTGTCAAGTGTCTGAGGCCAGATTTGAAGTCAGATCCTTCTGAATCCAGGGCCAGTGCTTTATCCACTGCACTAGCTGCCCCTAAGCTCTCACTCTTAATAGCCTGTATCCAGATGCATTTTTTATTAAATTCTCTCTATATTATTTCTTCATGAAAAGGATAGTTAAGATAGTTCTAAGAAGAAAGAGGTTCCAGAGGTTTGTTATGCTGGGGTGGGAGTCGGGAAAAGCTCCCACTCTCTATAAAATGCTCCAATAGCGTGCGTCTCAAATAGCCTCTGACAACTGAACCCCAACTCCTGGCCTTCTTGTGGAGGAACAGTTTCCACTAACAGGAGAAGGGGTGAAGGCGAGTCACTGATGTCTTAAAACCAGTCGCTTCAGGCAGGTGGGGCTCATCAGCCTTGGCAGGCAACCTGCCTAGGGGAAGGAACCCTGATTTTAAACCTCCACTGCATTGCGGCTATACCCATATATGGGAAAGGCTTCAGGAGTTAACCCTGAGGAAAAATCAGGAGTCAGAGTCCCTTAGGCAGTTGGATATTGCACATCACATCCCTCTGCCAACTCCTGTGGTGGCACTGTTGCCAAACTGTATTGGCTCTGCCCCTCCTTTGGATCCACCAATGTTGGGAAGAGGGAAAACCTGTTGCATGAGCAACAGCTTGTTTTCCATATTGATCAGCCCAGGCCAGCGCCCTGGAGAGGACACTCCAGCTACTCCTCATGGGGTATATACTACACGGGATGAGGCAGTTACCAGTTATAAGTCACTCAGGAGCTGCAGCTCCCGTATTGGACTGCACAACCACACTGTAGCCCGTGGCTCTTCAAGGCACTGATCCATGGTCGTCCTCGACTGGTGGAGGCCTACTACTACTACTACTAAATATATGTGTGTGTATATATATATATATGTATATGTATAAATGTAAACAGTTTAATATAATTGATTCTCATATGATTTCTCTTAGTTCTTTACCTTTTTATGTTTTTCTTGAATTTTTTATTTGAAAGTCAAATTGTCCATTCATCTCTGGTCTCCATGATTACTTGAAATTCTTCTATTTCATTACATGTTCATTTTTTCCCTTGAGGGATCATACACAGTTTTACTGGGTAGGTTATTCTTGCTTATAATCCCAGCTCTTTTGCATTCTGTTATATCATAGTCCAAACCCTCAATTTCCTTAACATTGTTGCCGTAAATCTTTTTGATCTTGACTATGGGGCCATAACATTATAATTGTTTCTTTCTAGTTGTTTGAAGTATTTTCTCTTTGACCTGGGAGCTCTGGAATTTGGCTATACTACTCCTGGGAGTTTTCATTTGGGGATCTATTAGGTCATGATCATTGCATTCATTCTATATCTATTTTACTGTCTGGTTTCTAGGATATCAGGATATTATTCCTTACTTGATAATTTTTTTGAAATTTGATGTCTAGGCTCTTTTTCTGATCATGTCTTTCAGGTAGTCCAATAATTCCTAAATTATCTGTCTTCAAACTCTTTTCCAGGTCAATTATTTTTTCCATTAACATAGTTTATATGTTCTTTCATTCTCTGGATTCTGTTTCTCTCATGGTTTCACTAGCTTCCAATTGCTCAATTCTAATTTTAAGCATTTTCTTCAGTGAATATTTTACTTCTTTTTCGATCTAAACAAATCTTCTTTTTAAGTAGTTTTTCTCTTCAGTGAATTTTCATATATCTTTTATCTGTTAATAAAATTGTAATATGCCATTTTATTTGGTATTTTTGTGACTTTTTTTTTACCAAGCTTTTGTCTCTTTTTTCATAGTTGTGTTACATCACTATAATTGCTTTTCCCAATTTCTTTCTACCACTCTCATTCTAGTATGAAAATAATTTTTGAACACTTCCAAGAATTTGTATATAGTTTGTGGACATTTCATTACCTTTTTTTTCTTTAAAACTTTGTTTGAAGTTGTTCTTTTCCTTTCTTTTTTTAATCTCCTTCTGGATATAGAACTAGTCGTGGCATTGCTAGGTCAAAGATTATGAACTGTTTTGTAGCCCTTTGGGCATAGCTCCAAATTGTTCTACAAAATGGTTGAATCAGTTTACAATTTCATGAATAGTGCATTAATGTCTCATTTTCCTCACACCCTACCAATATTTGTCATTTTCCTCTTTTGTTCTATTAGCCAAATTAATAGGTATGAGGTAGTATCCCAAAATTGTTTTGATTTGCATCTCTCTAATCAATAGTGAGTTAGAGCATTTTTTTTAAATTTGGCTATAGATAGTGTTGTGTTTTTTCCTTTATCTGAAAACTATTCATATCTTTTGATCATTTACCAATTGGGGAATGGATATTATTTTTTATAAATATGACTCAGTTTTTCATATGTTTGAGAAGGATAAGCTAGATTTCTAAACTCAATTGAATGTGTATGTTATTCCCTCTTTGAGACAATTCTGATGAGAGGTAGATTTACTCATTCTGGCTTACCTCATCCATCTTCCTCTCCCTGTAAAAGTTTTGACTTGCCTCTTTTAAGTGAGATAATATATCCTATTGTACCTCTTTCTTTGCCTTTCTCCCAGAGCATTCTTCTTTCACTCCTTCATTATATATTTTTAAAGATGTTATCCCTTCATATTCAACTCACACCTATGCCCTCTATCTATATATACTCTTTATAATTGCCTTAATAATGAGAAAATTCTTGTGAATTTCAAGTATCATCTTCCCATGTAGGAATGTAAGCAGTTTACCCTTATTAAATCCCTTATGATTACCTTTTCCTGTTTACCTTTTTATGGTTTTCTCAAATGTTATATTTGAAAATCAAATTTTCTATTTTCTTGTGGTCTTTTCATCAAGAATACCTGCAAATCCTCTCTTTCATTGAATGCCCATTTTTCCCCTGAAGGATTATACAGTTTTGCTGAGTAAGTGATTCTTGGTTATAATCTCACTTCCTCTGTCCTCTGGAATATCATATTATAATCCTGTGATCCTTTAATGTATAAGATGCTAAATCTTCAGTGATCCTGACTGTGGTTCCATGATATATATTATTTCTTTCTAGCTGTTTGCAGTATTTCCTCCTTGACCTGGGACCTCTGGAATTTGCCTATAATATTTTTGGGAGCTTTCATTTTGGAATGTCTTTCAGAAGGAGATTAGTGGATTCTTTACCCTCTGGTTCTGGAATATCAGGGCAGTTTTCCTTGGTAATTTCTTGAAAGATGATGTCTATGCTCCTTTTTTATTTTTTATTTTTTAAATCATGGCTTTCAAGTAGTCCAATAATTATTTTAATTATCTTTCCGGGATCTGTTGTCCATGATAGTTGTTTTTTTCCAATGAAATGTTTCACATTATTTTCTATTTTTTCATTCTTTTCATTTTGTAATAGTTTCTTCATTTCTCATAAAGTTATTAGCATCCATTTTCTCAGTCCTAATTTTTAAATAATTATTTTCTTCACTGAGATTTTGTACCTCCTTTTCCATTTTGCCAATTCTTTTTTTCAAAACATTCTTCTCTTCATTGGTTTTTTGTAGCTTTTTTACCATTTGCCATAGTCTATCTTTTAAGGTGTTATTTTCTTCAGTATTTTCTGTTTCTCCTTTACCAAGTTGTTGACTCTTTCTTATATTTTTTTATTTTCTTACATTACTCTCACTTCTCTTCCCAATTCTTCCTCTACCTCTCTTACTTGATTTTCAAAATCTTTTTTGAGCCCTCCCATTACCTGATACTAATTCATATTTTTCTTGGAGTCTTTGGATATAAAAGCATTGAATTTGTCATCTTCTGAGTTTGTGTTTTGATCTTCCTTGTCACCACAGTAACTTTCTATGGTCAGATTTTTTTTGGGATAGTTGTTCATTTCCCAGCCTATTTCTTGACTTTTAACTTTTTCTTGAAATAGGTCTCTGCTTTTGGGCTGGAGGGTACACTATCCCAAGCTTCAGGAGTTTGGGGAAGTTTTTTTTTTTCAGAGATACTTCTAAAGACCTATAAATTTTTAGTTCTTCCAAGGTGGTATGATCTAAGGTGAGGTTTCTTTACTATTCTCCTGGCCTGTGCCCTAGTCCATGAATTACCACAAACATTCTTTTCTTTCCTAGAACTGTGAGGAGGGCACCCATTGCACTGCAAAACTTCCCAAGCTCTTGTGCATGCTCCTTCTCACCCTGCCACTGCTACCCAACACTGTGACCTGCATCTGAGTAAGGGCAAAGCAATGCAGTCCTGTCTCAGTGCTAGCAAAAAAAGACCACTGTAATCTCTTTCTGACAAGTTGTTCACCCCCCTTACCTTCTGTGGGCTGAGAGCTCTGGAAGTAGCTACTGCCACAAATATTCAGTACCTCCTTAGACTTGTTCCTAGTTTCCTGGGGCCAGGTCTGTGCTGGTATGGCCTGTACTAGACCATGCTCCACTTTCACCCAGGTGTGATAGACCTTTCCTGCCAACCTTCTAAGTTGTCTTTGATGGGAAAATTATTTCACCTGGTCTTTTTGTGGGTTCTGCTGCTTCAGAGATTGTCTTATGGCATTATCTAAAGGTATTTGGAGGGGTTTAGGGTATAGCTCAAGTGAGTTACTGCCTTTTCTCCATCATCCTGACTCCAACCACTTTTCCTTATTATTGACTGAAAGTGTTCCTCTCTGCCTTTGAACTGTGTCCCAGAAATGATTATATGCAATGAAGTTGCCAAACAGCACCTGGTCTGCATCCACTGCAAGCACATAGGTCCCCTATAATCTCTTTCTTATGAATTGATGGGTCCTCTTACAACTTCTGCCTGCAAAGTTCTCCAAGGTACTCCTGCTTTTTTCCCCACCACCACCTATTTCTACCACTGATGTTGCATTTGTATGTACTCTGGCTCAGCTTTTTCCCCATGTCACAGATCTATCTTTACAGTCTTCTACAATGTCTTGGGCTATAAGAATGTCTCACCCTGACATTTGTTGACTCTGCCACTCCAGAATATGATTTGAGGCATTATTTTAAAATTGTTTGGAAGAGACTATTGTTAGATCTTAGCTGAACACTTTCTCTACTCCACCATCTTGGCTCCACATCCAGAAGTTCCTTTATTTCTCTCCTTAAAACTTATCAATCCTAGGTGGTACAATGGATAAAGCACCAGCCCTGGATTCAGGAAGACCTGAGCTAAAATCTGGTCACAGACCCTTAACACTTACTAGTTGTGTGACCCTGGGCAAGTAACTTAACCCTCATTGCCTCACCCAGAAAAAAAGAAAAAAGAAAAAACCCTGCATTTCATTCAATGGGATCCTTGATAAATGAATGGCAATAAAATCTGATAAAGCAAATCCTGCCTAACTATTCATACTTAGATGATAATACTTAATGTGTAATTATTCTCAAATTACAGATTTTCTATCAGGGAATTCCTAGTAGGTTGTTTTCTTTGTTTTATTTTTGTTTCTTTATTGGATATGTGACTTCATTGGTAAAAGAAACTGCTAATAAAAAAGTACCTTATACTCATTCAATTAGTTACCTACTTTGTAATCTATATTCTTATAACATTGCATATGGGCACTAAGGGATTAAATAGTTTACTAGGAGTCATATAGTTAGCATTATCATAGGCCAGTGTTAAACATCCTGACTCCAAGGTCAGATCTTTATCCAATATTCCATGTTGCCTCTCTAACTGTCTTAACAGAAAAGAATAAATAGTAGCCACTACAGAAGCTCAGACCAGTAGTAGTTTTCCCCTGATAAAGTTCTTTGAGATCCCCATCAAATATTTTCTGCCAGGCATTTTCCCTCTATTAAATATAAAGCTGGTCCTATACCTGGAAAGTGAGTAGAAAGGAAATGGTATGGACCATCTTTAAAATTCTAAGATGAAATCTGTTCCCATCTTCATTTTAAGGATATTAGGCTCTTAAGGTAGAGGTATACAAAGGAATATAAAACGTATCATTCTCTAAGATGAATTTTGCAGTTTTTGAATCAGGAAGTATAAAGTGTAATTAGATTCTTAATGTATTATAGATTTTGCTGAATTTGTATAGTTCCCATTCTAAACCAATTTATATAGAAAGGAATTTGGAAAGAGATTTTCTGAGCTCTGGCTCCAAAATAATTTATGCAGTTTCCGTGGATTTTTTGGTAATTTTTACTCAGGGAAACACTGATCTGCTAATGAAGTGAATTTAGTGTTCTCTGTTCAAAGGCCAGTTAGTCTCCTGATTAGATTGTTTTAATGATGTAAACTGCCTACTGCTGGGAAGGAAAATATGTGTGTATGTATGTATATGCACACACACAACACACACACACACACACAAACACACATATATATATTCTCTAAAGTTTTCAATCAACTTTTCTAGTAGAGGTGAACTGTCTAGCATCTTCTAGAAATTGAATTAATTCCCATGTTCAACTTGGAGTCCTGTGCAGTCATGTGAACTCAGTCCTCTGAAACAATGGCAGGCAAGAGTCAATTGCAGATCTGACACTTGTTTGCCAGCTGCATGCTCTTCAGAAGCACACACCTGTTTCATCCAATATCCTGGATAATTAGAAAACCATGAGCAAGCAAGAAAGTTTAAATCTGAAGCTGACAAGGCTGGTGAGCCAAATATAAATGTCCCATTAGTCATGATCAGGCAAAGTTGGAAAGCACTTTATCTGAAGCTGAAAAGAAATTGGTTTTCTTTGCAACTGACAGTAATTACAGTGAAGAGTTTGGGAGGTATTATAAGCAATGGATGGGAGCAGAAGGACACACCTGTAATAAGAAAATATCCAAAACTAATATATATCTGTAAAATCTTTACCATCAGACTATGAATAATATTGACTTTGAACTCAAGGCATAGGGTCCAGTTCTTGCTTCTGTCATCTATGTGACTTAAGCAAGTCACTAACCTATCTGAGCTTCAATTTCCTCATCTATCAATAAGGGAGTTGGAGTAGATGGAGTCTAAGGTCTCTTTCATTTCTACATTCTATGATTCTGTGATCTGTAACTAAGTAAGATCTGAGGTCATGATGGAACATCGTTGGTTTGAATGTGTACCAGAACATGAACGTCCCATGATTTCTAGAAATAAATATCCATGGTTCATGAGTATTATAATTGGAACCTGGGCTTCGCTGCGAATAAGGAAGTGATATTCCTTCTAAATCTGCCTTCATATGACCTCATCTGGAATTTCATATTCAATTCTGATTATTTTTGTTTAAGAAGGCCATCAATAATCTGGAGGAGGGCATCCAGGATGGTGAGATTAATTTCATACAAAGATGTTAAAGTAACTGAGCATATTTATCCTGGAGAAGAAAAGACTCAGAGATAGGGCAGCTGGGTGCCACAGTGGATAAAGCACTGGCCTTGGATTCAGGAGGACCTGAGTTCAAATCTGACCTAAGAAACTTTACACTTACTAGCTGTGTGACCCTAGGCAAGTCACTTAACCCCAAATGCCTCACCCAAAAAGAAAGAAAAAGAAAAGACTCAGAGAGGACATAACATCTATTTTCTAGTATTTGAAGGAGTATCATGTAGAAAAGTTATTAGAGGATAAGAAATAGAGTGGAGGATCAATGGAATAGCTTCAGCATAGGAGGCATAGTAGTAAATGACTTTAGTAATGTACTTTTTGATAAACCCAAAGACTCCAGCTTCTGGGACAGGAGCTCAGTATTTGACAAAAACTGTTGGGAAAACTGGAAGATAGTATGGCAGAAGGTAGGCACAGATCAACATCTTACACCTTATACTAAAATAAGGTCAAAATGGGTACATAATTTAGACATAAGAGATGATAACATAGGTAAATTAGGAGAGGAAGGAATAGTTTACCTCTCAGATCTTTGGAAAGGAGAACAGTTTATGACCAAACAAGAGATAAAGAATATTATGAAATGGAAAATGGATGATTTTGATTTTAATTAAATATTAAAAAGGTTTTTTTACAAACAGAAGAAATGTGGCCAAAATTAGGAGACAGAAATCTGGGAAATATTTTTATAGCCAGTATTTCTGATAAAGGCCTCATTTCTAAAATATATAGGGAACTAAATAAAATTTATAAGAATCCAAGTCATTCCCCAATTGAGAAATGGTCAAAGGATATGAACAGGCAGTTTTCTGATGAAGAAATCAAAGCTATTTATTGCCATATGAAAACATGCTCTAAATCACTATTGATTAGAGAAAAATATAAATTAAAACAACTCTGAGGTACTACCTGACACCTATCGGATTGGCTAATATGACAAAAAAAAAGGAAAATAATAAATGTTGGAGAAGCTGTGGAAAAATTGGAACACTAATGCATTGCTGGTGGAGCTGTAAACTGATCCAACCATTCTGGAGAACAATTTGAAATTATGCTAAAAGAGCTATAAAGCTGTATATTCCCTTTGCCACAGCAATACCACTGTTAGGTCTTTTCCCCAATGAGATCATAAAAAAGGGAAAAGGACCCACATGTACAAAAATATTTATAGCTGCTCTTTTTGTGGTGGCAAGGAATTGGAAATTGAGGGGATACCCATCAATTGGGGAATGGATAAACAAGTTGTAGTATATGAATGCAATTGAATACTATTGTGCAGTAAGAAATGATGTGCAGGCAGATTTCAGAGAAACCTAGAAGGACTTACATGAACTGATGCTGGGTGAGATGAGCAGAACCAGGAGAACAGTGTACACAGTATCAAGAATATTCTGTGTTGATCGACTGTGATAGACTTGGCTCTTCTCAGCAATACAATGGTCCAAGATAGCTCCAAAGAACTCATGGTGGAAAATGCTCTCCAAATCCAGAAAAAAAAAGAACTGTGGAATCTAGATGCACATTGAACCATACTATTTCTATTGTTTATGTTGTTTTTCTTTTTTGAGGTTTTTCCTTTTTGCTCTGATTCTTCTTTCACAGCATGACTAATGCAGAAATGTGTTTAATGTGATTGTACATATATAACCTATATCAGATTACTTGCTGTCTTGGGGAAGGGTTGAGAGAGAGAAAAATTTGAAACTAGATATCTTATAAAAACAAATGTTGAAAACTATCTCTACATGTAACTGAAAAATAATAAAATACTTTTATGGTAAAAAATAAATAAGTAGGCAAAAAAAGAAAGATAGAAAAGGTATTAGATTCATTCTGCATTGACCCAGAGAACAGAACCAAGACCAATGAATAGAAGTTGATAGTAGGCCAATTTAGGCTTGATATCAGGAAAAAACTTTCTAATAATTAGAGCTTTCCTAAAGTATAATGTACTGCTTCCTCAGGATGTAGTGGATTCTCCTTCTCAGAAATCTTCAAGAACAAAGGATGGATGACAACCTGTCTGGCATATTATATTAAATATTCCTTTCAGGAATGACTGGGATCATACATCCCTGTGAATTCCTTCCAACTCTGAAATGCTTTGATCCTGAGATCTGTAACATTCATCCAGCAATATAATTTTCAATCACTGGACACCTCTATTCATAGCATCAATAATTCTGACCAGTACTCGCTACATATCAAAATGGCAATGGTCATTCAATTTCATTATGTTCTTCTTTCCCCATACCTAGCCCATACTAAGAATAGAATCTTAAACTACAGTAGTACAGGAGAATTAAGGAAAAGAGTAACAGCCTACATAGAGCTGACTTTTAAAAAACTTCATGATATGAAAAATAGTGGAGCATAGGCAGCAATTCAGCTGAAATCTCCCAACATTCCTCTCCAAACAACTAAAATAATGCTAAAAATTTATTTCTGGAGTGGCAGAACCAACAAAATTTCAGAGTGGGACATTTTTCCAGCCTCCCCAAAAATATTTTAGGAGGTCTTCAGGAAATGTCTATGACATCAGGATGAGGATAGACCTGGAACTCAGTCCATACCATGGCAACATTAACAGCCGGATTTAGAAGCAACTGTAACAGTGGCAGCAGCCTTGGGAACTCTCAGCCCAGAGATAGTAAAGGGTTCAGATGACTGATCAGAAAGAGATTACACAGGACCCATTGTTGGCACTGGGTCCAAGACCCTGTTTCATTGCCTATATACAATTCCATGTCACAGCTCCAGGATGAAGAGGAAGAACATTAGCTCTTGCAGCTTCAGGGGAGCAGGGGCCCTAGTCACAGTTCCAGTATAGAGAATAGTTCTCATGGTCTCACACAAGGGAGAAGGCTCACTGATCTCAATTCCAAGGCAAAAAGGAAAAGTAGCATTTATAGAAACAGGAGAGCAGAGGACATGGTCATAGACCCAAGGCCAAGAGGAGTTCTAGAACTTGTGGCTACATAGGAACAAAGTCCCTTCCTGGGTAAAGACCAGGACCCAGGTAAAGAGAGCAGTGCCCTCAATTCTCCTGGTATCATTCCACCTTGAAAACATCAAAAATTACAGACCCCAGAACTAGCTCTGAGAACAGCAGCAAAATCATGAAACTTGGGCCAGTTGGAGAGGAGGTGGGAAGATTGGGACACTAACATACTTTTTGTGGAGTTGTGAACTGACTCAATCATTCTGGAGAGCAATTTGGAACTATACCCAAAGGGCTATCAAGTTGTGTATACCCCTTGACCTGGTAATATCACTACTACATCTGTATCCTAAAGAGATCATTAAAAAGGGGAAAGGACCTATTTGTACAAAACTATTTATAGCAGCTTTTTTGTGATGCCAAAGAACTTGAAATTCCCTATCAACTGGGGAAGGACTGAACAAGTTTTGGTCTATAAATGTAATGAAATACTATTGTTCTATAAGAAATAACAGGCCATCCGATTTCAGAAAAACCTGGAAAGACCTAAATGAACTAATGCTAAGTGAAGTGAGCAGAACCAACCTTTGCATATAGTAACAGCAACATTGTATGATGATCATCTATGATCAATTTAGTTCTTCTCAGCAATACATTCAAGACAATTCCAAAAGACTCATGATAGAAAATTCTATCCACAACCAGAGAAAGAACTGATAGAGTCTAAAGGTAGATCAATGCATAATATTTTCACTTTCTCTATTTTTAATGGTTTGTTTTTCATTTGCAAACTGTATTTTTGCATAGTTTCTTCTCTCATAATACGAGTAATATGGAAATATGTTTTCCATAATTTCACATACATAACCCATATCAAATTGCTCCCCATCTTAGAAATGGGAAAAGGAAGGGAGGGAAAGAAAACTTGGAGCTCAAAATTTTAGTTAAATTTAATTGTTAAAAATATCTTCACATGTAATTGGAAAAAATTAAAATACTGCTTAAAAAATAAAGGGCCATGGAAACATAGGATAAAAGTTTATTGAAAATTAAATTGTCTAATCCTAAAGAATTAATGAGTCAAAGAACAAATCATGAAAACAATAAATAATTTCATGAAAAAGTATGACAACAATGAGAAAACATACCAAAATTTGTGGGATGCAACTAACTCAGTACCTAGGGGAAATTTTATAATCATCAGCATTACTATATATTGCCAACAAAGTTCAACAAGAAGACACAGAGAAATTTCACTTAAAGTAGCTGCAGACCATATAAAACATTTGGGATTCCACCTACCAAGATAAACCCAGGAACAATATGAAGACAATTACAAAACACTTTTAATGCAAATAAAGAGAGATCTAAAAAATTGGAGAAAAGTAATTGCTCATGAATAGGGTGAACCAATATAATAAAAATGATAGTTCTACCTCATTTAATTCATTTATTTGATGCCATGCCAACCTGCCAAAAATTACTCTATAGAGTTAGAAAAAATTACAAAAATTCATGTGAAAATACAAAAGGTCAAAAGTATCAAAGGAATCAATTTAAAAGGTGAAGAAAGATGGCTTAGAAATATTAGATCTCAAACTGTATTACAAAGAAATAATCATGAAAGCAGTCCAGGACAGGCTAAGAAATAGAGTGGTAGATCAGTGAAATAGATTAGGAACACAATTAATTAGATACACAATAGATTGGGTATTAAAAGACCATCATAAATCCAGTTTTTAATGTTCCTGTTGTTCCTAAACCCAAAGATTCAAGCTTTTGGAACAAGAAATCACTTTTTGATAGAAATTGCTAGGAAAACTGGACAGTATTTTGGCAGAAACAAGGTATGGATCAACATCTCACAGCATACACCAAGATAACATCAAAATCACATAGTGAGTAAAATGTTGATTTTTATTACATCAAATAAAAAAAGGTTTTCCACAAACAAAACCAATGTGGCCAAGATTAGAAGGAAAGCAGGAAAAAAGTTTATGGCAAATGTCTCCTATAAAGGCCTCATTTCTCAAATATATATATAAAATCGAGTGAAATATATAAGACTACAAGTCATTCCCCAACTGAAAAATGTCCAAAGGATATGAACAGGCAGTTTTCAGATGAAGAAATCAAAGCCAACCTATAGTCATATAAAAATGCTCTAAATCACTATTAATTTGAGAAATGCAAATTAAAACAACTGTGAGGCACCACCTCATATCTATTAGATTACCTAATATGACAGAAAAATGAAATGACAGATTTTGGAGGTGATCCGGGAAAATTGGGACACTAATGCACTGTTGGTGAAGTGATGAATCATTCTGGAGGGCAATTTGGAACTATGATCAATGAGTTATAAAAATGTGCAGACCCCCAAACCCAGAAATACACTACTAGGCCTGTATCCCAAAGAGATCAAAGAAAAAAAAATATATATATATATATATAAGTAAAAGAACACATAGCAACTCATTTTTGTGGTGGCAAAGAACTGGAAATTGAAAGAATGCCAATCAATAATGGAATGAATAAATAAGTTGCTATGGCATATTATTGCATTGAAATACAATTATTATATAAGAAATATTGTACAAGATGTTTTCAGAAAAACCTAAGACGACATATAAACTGTTGGAGAGAAAAGTAAGCAGAACCAGGAGAATACTATACACAATAACAACAATATTATATGATGATCAACAATGAATGACTTGGCTATTCTGATCAATACCATGTTTCAACATATTTTTAAGACTCATGATAAAAAATGCTATGCAGCCTTCAGAGAAAGAACTGATGGAATATAAGTGTGGAATAAACATATTTTTCAATTTATGTTTCTCACTTTTTAGCAAAACAGTTTATATGGAAATATTTTTTGCATGATTTTACATGTATAACTCATATCACATTTCTTGCCTTCTCAATGGGTGGGCTATGATTGTGAGAGAGGTGTTATGAACCTGGGATACCTCAGAAGTTTTCTGGGGGAAATCAAGGAGCCTCCTCCCTGAGAAGCTAAACCAAAGGACAGACACACCTAAAGAGATAAGAGGCTCCTGATCTGGACTGAGTTTGCTCTAGGATGACCATCCTTCATTCTAGTCTCCCCCACCCCTCAGGGAGATAAGATTAGGTGTGGCTGCTGCCTTTGTTGCACAAGGGGTTCAGAGATGACTTGAGAGATCAGAGCCACCTCTTTCCCAACTTCCCCCAGCCACCACCAGTGTGGGATGGTCCTCCCCCAATAAGGGAACTTTCTACAGATGATCACCCCATCAGAACACCATCAGTCCACTATAAAAGTATTTGCCTATCTCTTGCTCAAGGAGATGGGTATCTCAGAGATCCACACTTCTGTGCCATTCCTTCTCCCCATGAGAAGACCAAGGACTTCTCTCTTGCTTTCCTTGCCCTAGCACCTAAATAAAATATTATTTTATTCTAATTGGATTTGTGTGCAAAAGGTTATAATTCTTTAAAGAGGAATTTCTAAGAACCCCTACCCCCAAACCTCCACCAATTTCCCCCACAAAATAGGGAGAGAATTTGGAAATAATTTTTTTTTAAAAAGTGAATGTTAAAAAATAATTTTTTTTTAAAGTATGAAGCATATAAACACTGTCAGATTTGAATAATGCATTGAGGAAAAAATTCTTTACTGCTACTCTCAAGAGGAGAGAGAAAATAGCTGCTAAGAAGGACAGTCTCATTGTGTGGTCTCCATACACACAATGAAAAACACAAAAAGAGGAGGGGGAAGTGGGGAAGGTTCAAAGTCTCTGGCCAAAGGCCCAAAGCCATTCAGCAGCCAAACTTATATAGAATTTAAGATAAAGAAACATCATGATTCTAATGGGTGATTTTCTTGTTATCTGGAGAGTTGTTTGAGTATTTTCTAAATTGTCTAAGAAGTGAGAAATGAAGGGAAGGAGAATAAGGAACTTAACTTTGTGCCAGTCCTGCAAGATGCTGGAATGAGATAATGTTCATTCTCTGGGCTTGTTAACCTCAGTATTTATGCAACCTGGAGGATTTGGACCATAGCAGTCAAACTAGTCTTTACAGGTCAAAACTAGAATCTCAGAAGGATCAAAGATTCATAGAATACCATTGCTGTAAAGGACCAATGTTCTCATTTTACAGAAGAGAAAACTGAGGCCCAGAAAAGTTAATTCATAATATCATTGATCTAGAACTAGAAAAAAAGTGTCCACTAGCTGTGTGACCCTGAGCAAGTCACTTAACCCCCCTTGCCCTGCAAATAACAAAACAAAACAAAAGTGTCCAAGATAATGTACCTAGTATGTGTAAGAACTATCATG
Organism: Dromiciops gliroides; assembly: GCF_019393635.1. NCBI lineage: Eukaryota > Metazoa > Chordata > Mammalia > Microbiotheria > Microbiotheriidae > Dromiciops > Dromiciops gliroides. Next base: position 266,073,732 of record NC_057864.1, read on the forward strand.
AAAAACAAAGGCTCATGATTTTTTCCTAGTGTAGTGTGTTGCATATTAAAATATATGGTTTAAACTGCCTGTCTCTTACAAACAGATCAGAGAAATTAATCTTTAATCTCTCCTATAAAATTAATAAAAAGATCAGAGAAATTATAATATCTTATAATATCTCCTACAATTTGTTTCCATCTGTCCTGCTACAAAAACCTGGATAAGAGAAAGCATAAATATCCTACCAAAACCAAATCAGAGAACCAAATCAGAGACAGACAGAAAAAAAAAAAAGTAATACCAATTTAATTTTGTCCCAAGAAGAAATTTGCCATGATCATGCTGGAGCCTCCCCTTCTGAGAAGGGAGCTCAGAGAACCCCTCTTTCTGAGGGCATATAAGATGTTTTGTTTTGTTGTGTGTAGTTGTTGTTGGGTTGTTTTGGTTTTTTTGTCCTTGGGTTACAGGGCATTATCAGTTACAGATTAACCCAAAAACAAATACTATAACAAAAATGTATGTAACAGAGGCATCATGATAAGATTACAGGATTCCAAAAATGGGTGTGGCAAGGATGAAGACATTGAGATGTCCCCATAAGATAGGAACTTACTATCCTTGGGGAAAATAAATTAACAGGGAATTTTGTCAGCTAGCTATCTGGATTCAATTTGGAGTTCAGTTGAAGGACATTTTGCTCCTATTAACCCAAGGTTTCATAAAAAATACTTTTGGATAATAAGGCACCTCCATCAAATCCATGTGATCCATATATTCATATTGTAAAAAATAATGAGTTTTGGGATGCCCAGAGGCCCCTACTTGAGAGGATAGTATCAAGATTGATTGGATTGACTTTGCTTATTAACTTGCTTAAAGTTGACTTGATTGAAACCACACCTACCTGAGAGCCTGGCTCTCAGAGGATGTGTACTCTGAACTCTGACCTAGGCACATTCTGCTCAGAGACAGCCCTCAAGTTGAGTGAACAAATGGATTTGGGTGATGCAAGCCAATGAGCTTGAAGCAGTGTGTAAGGACTGCCTCTCCTCTGGACCCAGAGGAAGCTTCAACAGGCAGACAGGCTCTTGGATGTGTTCATGGTGGCTAGACAGGCTTTTCTTAACTTTCTGAGCCAAGTATTTTCTCTTTACTAATATTTAATATACTTTAATGAATTCTTAATGCCCAAAACTGATGCTAAATCATCTAATTTATAAGTAACAACTATATTAGAAACCCCAGATAATTTTCCCTAAACTTGGGATAGAAATAGAGTGACCACATATAGTTTTACTCACCACAATATTAACAATTAGCATAAGTCGCATCACTTGGCTCTCCCTCACCTTATAGAGAAATATAAATCTATCATAGACCAAGTTTCTGAAAACTTTCATTAGTATTCACATACTTCTACCAGTATGGATTATAAAGTATCTTCTCATTTTTTTCAATTTTTTGTAAAAGACCCAAGGATCACTGATTTTATAAGGACTGGTATTCTTAACCAGGAACCAGATCCCAAACTCCCTCCCATAACTTAGGAAAGCTCCTTGAGAATATTGACTACATTTTGCTATTTTTTTTGGGGGGGGCAGGATGTGGATTAACAATACTTAGCACAGTGCCTGGCACATGGTTGGTGCTCTTGTTGACTATCTTATCAATTCATAAGTTACTCAGGCTGCAAAAATGTATTGCCTGTAGCTAACCCTAGAGAGAGTAATGATCCTCTCCAGATTTAGCCTCCTAGGTCTTCCATCAAGCCTATTTTCAAAAGAATTTCCATCTCTACAGGGCCTCAAATGGCTTGTATTCCACTTTCATCACCTTTGAGAGGTATTAACTCTAAGGATGACCTCAAAAGTTCATTCAAATTCTAAATATAGGACTCAAGGTCAACTCCCCACCACAGCAAGGCATGAGAAAAGGACTTTATTTGAGATTGAGTAATATAACCAAGGGTGAGGGGGGGTGCAATGAGTATGGGAGGAGAAAAGCATTTCCCCCACACGCAAAAACAGTCTCTGGAGTAGTCAGCTATTCTCCAAAGAATTCCCAGCTGCTGGACTGAGAAATTTGCTTGTCTTGACAACAGCTGGTACTGAGAAGAAGGGTAAATGTGCCAAGCAGGCATATCCACTCTGGAAGATTTCTTTGTCCAACTGTATAGTAAGACATAATCAAAACTGCTTCCTCTCTTTTGTAAAAATGTCTTAGCAGCAGGGACATTGCTCTAGTGCTCTGACTTTGGGAATGGGGAAAGAAGGGGAAAAGCAATTATATAGTAACTACCATGTGCCAAGAACTATGCTAAATGCTTTAAAAATGTTATCTCATTTGATCTCCACAATAACCCTGCAAGAAGGTGCTATTATCCCCATTTAACAGTTGAGGAAACAGAGCAAAAATCTTTTAATTGACTTTCTCAGGGCCACACAGATAGTAAATGTCTGAAGCTGTATTTGAATTCAGGTCTGCTTGACTCCAGACTCTGGCCACTGCACCACCAGCTGCTTCTAATTCAGACTTGCTATCTGAATTGTTCATGTCTCCTTGACATAATGAACTCTTTGAAAAATGCTTGTGCTAATTGTTGGATTTTAATTAGCTATAATTAATGATGTATGTCTGATTCTTTCCTTTTACCATATTGGACATTTTGTCGTCTAATAATGTTGTCAGCAAATAGCTTTTACTCACTGTATTCAGATTCTACTTGCAATTAGACTACTAAACTATTGTGTTACTTTATTACCAAAAAAAAAAATAGCATCCTGTTTTACTGGAGAATTCTATAGTGTATTTAAAAACTAAATCATAAAACCTTTATTACCTACAGCTGACATAATATTGGAGTTTAATTTGAGCCAGCCCATTTTATGCAGTTAGGGCACCAGTCTGAGGTAACTCTCCTTGAGAAGACACCTTGAAGCAAGAAAGATAAGTACAGTAGGTGTGGCTGCTGCCTTAATGGCACAAGAGATCCAAGCTGCCTCTAACCCAACTTCCCCTGGTCCACCCTCAGTGGGGAACATTCCACCCTCAGGTGACCACCCCCAAAGGGAACTTTCCACAGTCAGATGATCACCCTGTTTATGCCTCCACCATCCATCCTCTATAAAAGATTTTGCCTTTCTCCTAGAATCATGTCTTTGTGCCATGCCCTCTCTCTTCTGTCCTTTTCTCTAGCACTTAAATAAAATATTATTTTATTCTAATTGGATTTGTGTGTGACAGGGTGTAATTCTTTAAAGAATCCCCACACCAACCATTTCCCCCATGACAGCCCATATCCCCACACCAACCATTTCCCCCATGACAGCCCATATTTGAAAACCCAACCCAAAGTGTCCTTAAAGAAAAGCAAAAGGGTAACTATTACCTATTATTGCCATTGTGATTTGTTCTATCCAAAATAAAGTCCAAGAATCAAGTCCCATACAAGTTCCTAATTGTAATTATATATCTTGATAAGATAAATTCTGTAAATTATCTATCTGTTACTATTGTATTTTTGCTTTTCATACTGCCTGAGAAGTAGAGTCACCCTTGTTCAATTTTATTCTATTTAATTCAAGTCAATTCAATGACTAAACATTTATTAAGCAGGTATAGTAGAGAGGCCCTGAAAGTGGTACAAATACACAGTTCCTCTCCACAAGGAACTTACAGTCTAATAGGAGAAAATTTACATATAGACACCATCTACCCAAAACCAAAAAATAAATGATATTTGAGGAGTACAAAAATAAGTGTTAAGTGAGGTTCAAGATCATCATTAACTCAAAAAAGGAAGGTTTCATGGAGGAAGTAGCTTATAAGCAGGGGTATGCTGTGGCTAGATTGTGAGAGATAATGGTTAAAAATGAGCATTTACACCCTAGAAATTAGCAAATTCTATAGATAAGGACTTGCTCCTTGATTATCTAGATTTAAGAAAGTGTTGGGAAAATGCTAATATGCAGATTAAACTTAAATGTATATTTAGTTGTTAAACATTTACCAGTGCATTACTGCATTCAAGACAGTATTTATTGGGTGATTAGAACTGAATAGTTGAACAGAGGAAACGACTTTCCAGGTATAAAGTAGGAAGTAAAGGTATAGAGTTAGGGAGGTACAGGGGGTGTATTTAGGTGACAGTTCTATTTTCTATAACTTTTTTCCTAATCATATACCTCCTGAATGCTGTTTCATAACATTTTTATGTATAATTCATCTTTAGTAATATAGTAGAATCCATTTATGTGACCCATAGGATTCTCCCCATTGTCTGTTGGGGTCACCAGAATTCTGAGCCTCCTGAAATCAAAATGTCATAAAATTTTTGGCCATGAGACATCACTATAACCAGAAAAAAAAATGGTATTTAAAATGGCTTTTTCATTCTAGGTGTAGTAAAAATTATTTGTGGTAAAGATTAATATTCCCAGTTTTAGCTAACTCATTTGGGAGGGGCCACACCTGGCCCACCCCGAGGTAGCTTTTGAAGGACCTCCCCTTTTGAGGGAGGGGAGATTGAACATTCCCAGAAGGGAGGGAAGTTGCTGCCAGAACACGAACTTGCTCTCCTCAGCTCTCTCTGGTGACTCCCCTTGTGGTGGCACATGTTCGCTCTATCTCTGTGGTTGGTGACTCACTTACCGAAAACCCTAAATTCCTTTGAACTAGCTAAATTGGAAAGGGTCTGCGTTAAGTTTAAAGTTAAGAGTATTTATCTGTATTTCTATTTTCCTATTTCCTTATCTTTGATTTTTATTAGTTTTACCTTTTTTTTAAAAATTAATTCCCAAGTAATAAAATCTGATCCTTTTATGAACTAAAGCTTAGAGGCTCCTTTCTTATTGGCCTGGGAGAAATATTTAAAAAGGGCATTTCAGAAGGGAGGATTAAACCTAAAACGTCCCTCATATTTCTGGGACCCCCAATATTAAGGCGAGTCACCCAAATAACGCTCCATATATCAAATTTTGGCCCTCACACAGGGAAGCTTGGGATCATTGAACACACAATACAGTTTCAGAAATGTAGGAGAACCCGCCCTCTTCCACCTATTCAATTCTGGGACCAATTAATTGTCCATCTATATTCTGCCTAAGCTATATGTATGTTTGTATTTCTGTGTGTATATACATATACATATGTGAGTGTCTGTGTGTGTGTGTAAAATATATATTCATTTGCAAGCTGAATGAAAGGAAGGAAATAAACAAGAATTTTTAATTAATTATAATGTGTCAGGTATTGTGCTAAGCACCTTAAAAATATTATCTCATTTGATTCTCAAAAAAACCCTGGGAGCTAGGTGTCATTATTTTCCCCATTATACAGTTGGAGAAACTGAGACAGAGATTAAGTGACTTCCCTGGCTAGTAAGCAACTGAGGCAGAATATGAACTCAAATCTTCCTGACTCAAGGCCAAGCACTCTATCTACTGTCACCTAGCTGTAGAACCATCTGAAAATCATATTCTATACAATAGATATTCTTCACCTACTAGGTTTTTCCTATGTGGATTGCTTGGTCAAATTGTCATTTTTGAATAGTTAAACTTCTGGATAAAAATTTTGTTGTCTTTAATATTATTTCTTTTGTCCATTTTGTATTTTTGATTTTTCAATTGCTTTTTAATAGGTCAATGTCAAGTTGTTTAAATTATATGTCATATCTTTTTTTCATTGTTGTTCTCAAGGTATACTATGGGTACATCTATCTGTATCATCTACGCAAGGGTCTCACTCAAATGGAAGTTATCTCATCTTCTAGACCTATTTAGTATTTGTACCTTTTCCTTTGTAGTTTAATATTATAATTTTGGTTATACTTGATTTTACTAAGGTACTTTTCTATTCCCTTGGATGTTCCATGAGTGCCAAGCTCCTAGTTCAATTACTTACAAATAGTATAGAGATATATCCTATAAATGTTTTACAAATAGTATGTGTGTGTGTATGTATATATGTATATATAATTATGTATGCATGTATAAACAGATATCTATATTTACATGCGTATGTGTGTCTAGATAGTTATGCATATATACTTATATATATAATGAGAGAACAAATAAATAAATGAATATTCAAATAATCTGAACTACCCACCCATAGACAAAGTAGTCTGAGATTATTACTCTCATTGAGTCAAATAGTCTGCTTTCCTAATTACTGAATGGTGTGCTTGCCTGAATGTGCTGGGTTTCCTGAGGACATACCACCTGCTTTGGATTTGCATGATTATGCCAAAATATAATGTCATCCTTCCTTCCTAAAATATAAACAGGTCAATCCTTTTAAAAGAAAAAAATGGCATAACTACAGACCATAGAAGCACAGAAATATGTGGAAGAACCTACAAAAAGAGATATTTCTGAGTATAGTAGATTAGGACAGGATAGGGGGAGTAACTCACAAAATTATTCTTCAGGACCAAAAATGTATATTTATATCACTATAATTTATTTCTGTTTGAGCTGAAGACAATAGATTTAGCAAAATAAATGAATAAAGTATAGAGAATGTCTGTAAATAACCAGATAAGTCATTCTAATACTATAACTTCATAATAATCCAGACAACATTTACACACTATGAAAACCTAATAGTTTTTCTTTTTCAATAGAGGGCTAAAGTTGCAGAATTAATAACAGCTAGGATTTTATAGCACCTACTATATGCTAGGCACTATGCCGAGCACATTACAAATATAATAACCTTTGACCCTCACAAGTGTCTTGAGACTTAGGTGGTGTCATTCTTATTTTACAGATGAGGAAAGCAAATGGGTCAAATGACTTACCCAGTGTCACAAAGCTAATAAGTGTCTGAGGTTGGATTTGAACTCAAGTGTTCCTTACTCTAGGTCCAGCCCTCTATTCACTGTACCACCAGCTGTTGTGTGTAAGGGAAGCTCTATCAGGAAGTAAGTATGGAGAGAGAGAGAGAGAGAGAGAGAGAGAGAGAGAGAGAGAGAGAGAGAGAGAGAGAGAGAGAGAGAGAGAGAGAGAGAGAGAGAGAGAAAGGCAGACAGAGATAGAGACAAAGAAGGACACAGAAAGACAGAGACAGAGATAAAGAGACAGACACAGAGACACAGAAAGATAGAGTGAATGAGACGGAGACACAGACACAAAGAAAGAGAGACAGAGAGACAGAGAGGCAGAAAGAAAGAGAGAGAGAGAGAGAGAGAGAGAGAGAGAGAGAGAGAGAGAGAGAGAGAGAGATGAAGAGAAACAGAGATACAAACAGCAAATTCACTAAAACTAGGAATTCTAATGAGGCTTAAAATAATTAAAAAAATTATTCTAGAGGATTAATTCTCATTCTACTTGTCCTTACTCTTATGATGATATATGTCATTTACCACCTGTGTGATCTTGGCCACAGTATTTACCCCTTCTGGACACCAGATTCTTCATTATAAAATTGAGAGGGTTAGACTTAATGACCTCTAAGGTCCCTTCCAGCTCTAAATCTAGGATCCTATGATACATTTGTCCCTTTCACCTTGCAGTTGTCTCACAGTGGGAGAAACAGGATAAAGCCTAAAAACTGGGACATCCCTCAGTAGGCAAACATGTCCTCTACTTCATAGTCCATTTCTCTGTCTCTAAACGAAGGACATTTTGACCCATCTCTTTCCAAGGACATTTCCGGATGAATCAACTAATAAGGCTGGTTCCTTCTCAGTCTCAGAGGAAAGCTGCCACAGGACATAAATACAGAATATAATTATTAAGTCCACTTTCTCACAACATAGTCCTTGCCAACTTCTTCATTCAGATCAGCTTCCATAAGGCACACTATCATGCAAAATAAAATGAGCAGGACCAAGTGAATGATTGGCAGCATATCTAGAGCACTGACCAGTGAAGAGTGACAAGGCCTGCTTTCATTAACCAGCTTTATGACTAATCTGAAAGAGAAAGAAAGTCAATAGCAGCAAGGAGAGACATTGTGATGATATAAACAGACCTGAAGATAGAATAAGATACTGACCAAAAATTAGCTTCAAAATGAAAAAATCGAGGCATAAACTTAGAATGGTGTCATGAAATGGGGTTGTTTCTTCTATTTTTGCTTACACAGGTGCATGATATAAAAAGCAATCTGAACGGTTTTGCTTCGGTAACCTGACATGGCAGGGCTTTCTATGTGTGCATTTATGATGATCAGAATGAAATATGAGAGCATAATATATATTTTTTAGCTTGCCATTAGCTCTGATGGATGTCATCCTAACACAATTGCTTGTACTGCAAATGTCAGAAAATAAGCCACACTCTCTGAGCCAGCTATCTCACTATATACCTAGATATTCTCTTAGTAATGTTACTGATACTCAGAAAGTTTTATAAATAATAAATGAGATATTGAAGTCATGTAAATGAATGAACTTTGCTAAGATTCAGCTACTCGTATAATAAATTATCTCCTACCAGGAAGGGGCCTCAGGGATCATTTAATTCAACCCATACCTCATAAAAAAATCTTCTCTCTCCAATATCCATGACCACAGGTCACCAGACCACTGGAGAAGATCTCCACTGAGGATAAACTAGCTATCTCCTGAGGCAGCTCATATCACATTTGAACAATTCCAACTGTTCCTTTTTTGTATTATAAAACCAAGATGTGTCTATAACAACCAGCCATTGATTCTAATTTTGCCTTCTGGAACTAAATAGAATAATACAATTTTTTTTAAAAATTTCATGTGATATACCTTCAACTGTTATAAAACAGCTATTGTAGTTAGGTGGCACAGTGGATAGAGCACGGGGCTTAGAAACAGGAAGAATCATCTTCATGAGTTCAAATCTGGCCTCAGATACTAGTTAAATGACCCTGGGAAAGTCACAACCCTATCTGACTCAATTTCCTCATCTATTAAGTGAACTGGAGAAGGAAATGGCAAACCACTCCAGTATTTTTTGCAAGAATACTCCAAATGGGGCCACTAAGAGTCTGACACATGCTAACAACAAAAGTTCCCTTAAGTCTTTTCTTCTCCAAGCTAAACACCCTTTCAGTAATTCCTTATAGGAATAACTACTAGTCTCCACATAATCTATGCTTCTGCATGTTGTGAACAGAATCAGGGTATCTAGATTCAATCCAAGTTCTGATATATATATATATATATATATATATATATATATATATATATATATATGTATATATATATATATATATATATGTATGTATGTATATATGTATATATAAACACCTGCATAGACCTATGCAAGTATATTAATTCCCAAATCTTAGTTTCTTGCGTTCGTAAAATGAATAGCTTAGACTTGATGCTTTCTATGGTTTTCCAACTCTAACTCCTATGACTCTATGGTCTACTCTCCAATCCCCAAATATTTCATATGCCCTCTTACTCTGTATTTTTGCAAAGACTACTCCCTTTACTTTTAATGTCTTCCCTTTTCCCTCTTCATCTGTGGAAATTTTAACATCAACTCAAAAAATCAATATGTCTCAGCTTGGGAAATTTTGTCCTACTTTAGAGGTACCAAAAGAGCACTAGATTTAGACTCAAAAGACCTGCTTAAACTCAATCTCAACTCTACCACTCACAATCAGTGAATTTATTTTTTTAAAAACTGAACCTCAATGTTTTGTCAGTAAAATGGAAACAAGAATATCCTCCGAATCCATTTCACAAGATTGTTGGGAGAGTCAAATAAAATAATGCACGCAAACTGCTTTGTAAATCTTATGGTGCTATAATAGTGTAAGCTATGTTTTACAGTGTGATATTTATGTAGCATTAAAAGTTGATCACCCAAGAGTAACACTATATACTACTATTTCTTAGTTCTGAGATTCATACAATTTTTTGAAGTCTACCATGCCATAATAGATATTTTCTTCCAGTGCCTGGTTATAATATTGATCTAAATTTTTAAAGTATTCTTCTATGTTATTACTTCTACCCTTTCCTTCAAATGTAGTATTGGAATCTTGCCATATTTCAAGACTCATGTCCATTATGAGAAAAGATGGGACCATTAGGAATTCCAACCTCAATTTATCTCTGACTGAAAGTTGAATTTGAGACAATTTGATCCATTTCATCCTATACAAGAGACAGATTTACTGGCTTCAGAGACTATGTATTCTCAAACTCTCAGTTCACAGGTGAGGAAATTAAACTCCAGGGAACTTAAATAACTTGCACAAGGACATACAAAAAGAAAAAAAAAAACCCACACACACAGTAAGTGTCAAAGATGACATGAACTCTGGTCTTCTGACCTTCAAATGAGTATGCATTCTACTGGACCACATTACTCCAAGATCCTTATTTTAAAGATTTCCTAAGAGATTAAGTGACCAGTTTAAGGTCACACATCTAGTAAATAACAAAGCCTGGATACAAACACAGGTCTTCAGAGTCTAAATCCCATACTCCTTCCATAGTAACATGCTGCCTCCCTCTCCTAACTTTGAGGCCAGAGATCTTCTGACTTCACCAATCCCTGAAAATGGAATAGTCACACAGAAGAAAGTTCTTACCCAGGTTCCTTCAGGATGAGACATGTTCTGTGTCCATGTAAAATGTTTTTACTGCTCAAGATGAGCAATTTACTTAAAGTGGATAGGTACAATCAATTCAATTCACATAAACAAGGGCTAAGTACATAATTGTATGACCATTACATAGGTTCTTCTGAGTTGAAGGACTAGAATTTATTATTCCCTTTTTAAAAACTGCTCCTAAAGTGGTTATAATTTATGAAGTAGGGGCAGCTAGGTGGCACAGTGGATAGAGCACCAGCCCTGAAGTCAGGAGGACCTGAGTTCAAATCCAGCCTCAGACACTTAACACTTACTAGCTGTGTGACCCTAGGCAAGTCACTTAACCCCAATTGCCTCACCAAAAAAAAAAAAATTATGAAGTACCCAGAATAAATAAGTACTGACTTTCGTTTGTCACCAGTACCTTTTTAAAGCCAAATCTTTGTCTTGCCCAGACAAAAACTCTGGACAAAATGTTTTGCCTTTTGAACTGACACTGGCGATGTTAGTAAGGCCTCTTAAGTCTCAGGGAGCTAAATTCTCGGCAGTTCTTTGCCTTATAAGCCTTCTCTATGTGGAATTGGTTCAATTCCATCTTGGCAGAGCCAATTTGCATTTGTTCTCAGATATGCCTCTCACCTTGTTAAAATTAGCTTTTGTTTTCTCGGTTATGTGCTTTACCTTGGAAAGGAACAGTGGGGACTTCACAGCTAAGAGTCTCACCTGATTAAAATTAACTTCTTTTCACATGAAGTGAGGAAATGTGGTTGGTGCTACTTTTTGACTGAAAAACTCCCCATAGACCAACCATAGCCCTGAGCTCTCACCCTCTTCCTTAGGCAGCTTAGTAGTCTAGTGGATAAGGTGGTGTGTGGGGAGTTAGGTAGGGTAGAGTTCAAATTCAGCCTTAGACACTATCCAGATGCATTACCATGAGCAAGTTATTTAACCTCTCAGTTTTCTGGTGTGAAAAATGTGGAGAAAAACAAAACATACTTTTCATGGTTGTTCTGAGGATCAAAAGAGCTAATATAGGTTATTTTTTTAAATGGCACTTTGCACAGTACCTGCCAAGTTGTTGTTTGTCTGTCATTCTTGAAAAGGACCATGACATCAGGAGGTAATGTCATGACTTTCAGTGAATTGGATTTAAGTGAAGGAGGGCTGTGCAAGGTCACCAGCCTAACTCTGTCCTCCAGAAACATCTAGGTCCAGTTGCAAGACATATATCAGGATGACTGGAAATGGCTCTGGATGTTGGAGGCAATTGGGGCTAAGTGACTTGCCCAGGGTCACACAGCTAGTAAGTGCCTGAGGCCAAATTTGAACTCAAGGTCCTCCTGACTCCAGGGTCATTGCTCTATTCCCTATGCTACCTAGCTGCCTCTACCTGCCAAGTAAGTGCTACGAAAATATATACTCTCTTTCAGTCTTTATTTTCTTGTGTGTTAAGCATAGGAAGACATCATGGTATAAGAGAATGAGTGCTCACCCTGAAATCAGCAGTCCTGGGCTGAAATCCTATCTTTCATGATTACCATGTGTATGGCCTTAAGCAAATAATAACATCTCTGAGCCTCAGTTTCTTCATCTATACAATGAGAACTTTGGACTAGAAGTTTGGAAAACAATATATGTCTTTTTCAAGTCCCATCCAAATCAGAAAATACATTGCTGTGAGCATGAGGTTTCTGGGAATGGCATATCAGCATAAAACAGAACAATAGAAACTATACCTAAAGGACATTCAAAAGAATCAAAATTTATCTAAAACTAAAATGAAATTGAAAGGTCATTTAAAATAACACTTTCATTTGACCAAACCTGAATCTTTCCAAAAAAGGCTAGTCACTTTGAAATGTTTAATATGTTTTATTTATTTCATTAAATTATTCCAATGACATTTTAAAATTTTTAATAATTATTTTTTTAATTTCAAGTTCCAAATTCTCTCCCTCCCTCTACCCCACTCCGTACCCATTAAGAAGGCATCAAGATGATATTGATTATACATGCAAAGTCATAGAAAATATATTTGCATAGCAGCCATGCTACAAAAAAAATATATTTTTAAAATTCTAAGAAAAATAAAATGAGAAAAATATGTTTAAATCTGTACTGAGTTCATCATTTCTTTTTGTGGGTTTGGATGACATTTTTCATCATAGGTCCTTTGGAACTGGATCATTTTCAATCAAAGAAGCTAAGTCTTTCACAGTTGATCATTGTTATAATATTGATATTACTGTGTACAATGATCTCCTGTTTTTCATCAATTCAAATGTGTCTTCTCAGGTATTTCTGAAACTATCCCCTTCATCATTTCTTACAGCATAATACTATTACATCAGAATCATATACCACAACTTTTCAGCCATTCCGCAATTGATGGGCTTCCCCTCAATTTCCAATTCTTTGGCACAAAAATAAATGTTTTAAATATTTTTGTTCAAGTCCCAGCAAAATGTAATCAACAATGTCCTTGATATGAATTCACATATTGTCATAGAGCCATTTGATTCTTGGGCTTTTATCATTCATAATCAAAGTATACCCACTTATGTTTTAGAAGGTAGAAACAGCTTAAAGCATTAGGATGTACATTTTTGTTCCTAAAAACAATGTGGTACTGTAGAAATTTTGCTGGACTCAAAATCAGAGGACCTGAGTTTGAATCCTAATTCTGCCATTACTACATGTATGATCTTGAGCAATTTCTTTAACATCTTTGAGCTTTAAGTATCTTCATCCATTAGATAAGGGAATTGAACTAGATGGTTTCAAAGTTGGTACCACTCTAAATTTATGATCTAATTTCCATGAATATAGAAATCAACTCATACTGGCTCAAAAGAGGCAATTGTTAAATTTTCAGTGTGAGCGTTTATACTTTGGATTAAAAATATTACATCAAAGACCGTAACAACATTTTTTGACTATCTAAACTTAAGAAAATGATAAAGAAAATGTTGATAATGCAAATTAAATTTAAAATGTCTCATATTACAATTAATTTTCTTTCAGAGACAATTAAATAAACATTTACTAGCACAGCACGCTATGGGTGCACACATACACACATATATAATAAGCAGTGGTTATAGCCCATTTGTAACATGGCAGAAAGATAAGACATTTTAGCCTCATCAATATATAGATTCCATTAACCAAAAGTGGTTAAAAAAGGTGCTGATGTTGTATCCTCTGAGGGATTAGCTAAAACTTGATGACCTAAAATATTTTGCCATGAGAGGTACATTTTGGTCACAGGGGAATTGAAAATATAGTGAAGCCTAATGTGTATGGGAAAGCAGGCATTTGGTGTTCATCACATGGAAAAAGAGACTGACCAAAAGAGGAATTATTGGAATAAAGAATCATGAACTATTAAACCTGAAAGGGATCATGAGGTTTTCTAGTTCCTTATTCTTTTTTATCTTTTTGATCTAAAATTTCCATCACTGAAGTCACTCCACTTTTGGTGAGGAGGATAGAAGGGACTCAGAAGAGAGCCCTCTCCAAATAATACCTACCCATTATAAAATGGGCTCCAGATGGTTAACTTTAAAAGCATAGAATTGAAGGATGTGAACAGAGGGAGGTATGTTGGTGAAGCTTTGAATTGGTCCAGTTGCCAAACACTATCTTTGGCAGCTTGAGGGAGTGTGACTGAATCATATTAAAATGTAATTGGTAAAAATTTAACAAAATCAAATGAAATAAAATATAACTAAGGTTTATGTGTGGTTTCAAAGTCAATTTGTGGCCCATAGAGATACTTATGTATAGTTTAGTGTGCTCCCCTATTTCTATTATACTTTAACAACACTTGAATTTGTCCACGTTCTCAAGAAAACACTTAGGAATTATATGAAAACAGTGGCAAAACCATCCATAACATGTTTCTTTTTTATGTCAATCACCTTTAGTTCAGTAATTTCCAATATTAGATGGCTAGAAGACTGAATACAGAAATAGTTTCCATTAATACCAAAATATGAATATGGTGAATTTAAAGAAACTTATAGAGAAAGAGATTTATGAAAGGATCCTGAAGTAAGCAGAGCCAAGAAAACAAGATATGTTACCACAACAGTATAAATGGAAAGACCACCACTAATAAGAGCTGTGAATATTCCATATTCCAAGTTTGGTTCTAGATACAGATTTGGAACATGCATTTCTTCCCCCTCTTTGCAGAGGTTGGAGAGTACAAGTGTGGAATAATGGTATGTTATGAGAGACATGGTTGGCATATTGTGTGGTTTTACTGAGCTGACTTTTCCCTCTCTCTTTTTTTACAATGCATGGCTTGATGTGTAGGGGAAAGGAATGAAATCTATTTGGAAATGAAGGGGCTCCTAGTTTGCACAATGGATAGAGCACTGGCCCTAGAACAAAGAAGACCTGAATTCAAAACTTACCTCAGACACAGGACACTTACTAGTCTGTGTGACCCCACTTAAACCCAATTGCCTCAAACATCCAAGGCCATCTCCAATTATCCTGATGTATCTTGTCACTGAACTCAGATGACTCTGGAGGAAAGAGTGAGGCTGGTGACTTTGTACAGCCCTCTCTCACTTAAATCCAATTCACTGAAAGTCATGACATCTCCCAATGACATGGTCCTCTGCGAGAATGAAGGACAATAACAACAATGTGGAAATGAAAGGGGTATCAAAATAAGTGTTTGTTTTTAGCAAAAGGAAAAGAATAAGAATAAATATTTGAGAATTGGGTGGCATACAAATATAAAAGGATCCTAAAGGCTATTATTGTGTTCTGTCAGGGAAGACTAGGACTAGTTGTTGTTCAGTAGTTTCAGCCTCTTCATGAACCTATCTGTAGTTTTCCTGGAAAAGAGATTAGAGTGGTTTGCCCTTTCCTTCTACAGCTCATTTTATATTTGAGGAAACTGAGTTAAACAAGGTTAAATGACTTGCCCAGAATCACACAGTTAGTAAGTGTCTGAGGCCATATTTGAATTCAAGCAGATACTAATTTTCCCCACTCCAGTCCTGGCACTTTATCCACTGTACCACCTAGCTGCCCCAGCATAGGTGGCAGTATCTACACTGGGGATTCTGAATAGCCAAAGGCCAGTTTAAAGATACTGGGGGGAGTGGGGCAGCCAAGATGGTAGAGGAAAGGGAGCAAACACTCATAGCTCCTGACACAATTATATCAAAAAACTCCAAACACAACCATAAGACAACTCCTGGAGCAGCTGAACCCACAAAAAGATGGGCTGAGATTATTTTCCAGCCAAAAATGGCTTAGAAGTTTGGCAGAAGGGAGCTGCTGTGTAGGGCTGGAAGTGGAGACCAACCCCTCCATCCCACCTACCAGACCCAGACCCAGGCAGGCTGTTCCAGAGAAATTTACCCCAAAGCCTCCAAATCAGCAGCAGTGCAGGCGTCTTCTGGAACTAAACTCACGTTCTGATGAGAGGGCTGAACACTATGACTGGAATGATGCCACCCACTGGAGAACTACTGTAGGAAAGCTCCACCACGAGGAGAAGGTGCCTGAGGGCAAGCCATGTGGCTTTTCTCTGGTGTCAGGAAGTGACGTTTGCTTGTGAGAGGAAGAAGGGGCAAGGCTGGCTCTCTCGCTCTCTTTTGTGAGGACTCGGGTGGAAAGTAGAGCTAGAAATGTGCTCTCCTTTTAATAGATAGATGAATCTAGGCCTTTCTATTTCTCTTCACCAAATTCTTCTTCTCCTTAATAAATGCTTAAAAGTCTAACTCTTGTTAAAGCTTATAATTTATTGCCGACCACTCATTAGATATTTTAGACAGACTAGCTAGAACTTTAGACCTTACAACAGAGAGAAGTCTACAGGGGTTTTGGTGGGAGCGGAGGGGGAACCCAGTTGTCCTACCCCAGCAGGGAATCAGGAAGAAATCTTGAGTGGCAGTGGCCCAGGTTGGGGAGGGGTGCAGGCTCATCCGGACTAACACCATAGCTCACAAAGTTTTGCTGCCTCATTAATTAGCAAGTTGGTTTTGGGTTATCTACAGACCAGAGAACAGGCCAGGTGAGTGAAGAACGTGTCCCTCATTAAATCATATCACCTGGGACCCCCTGAAGCTTGGGACAGTATAGCCTGGACACAGGACCCCATTTTAACAAGGAGTTAAAAGCAAAGTAAAAGACAGGCAAAATGAGCTGGCAGAGAAAGTTGCAAACCACAGAAAGTTTCTTTATTGACAAGGAAGATAGAGGTGCACCCTCAGAAGAGGATAGTGTGTAATTTAAAATTCTAAATGTGGGTTCTAAACTGTGCCCCCAGTTTTTGGGGGAAACTGACTAAAATCACTGATAAATGGGTTTAGGTTTGTTAAGGGTTTATTGAAATATAGTAAAAGAAAGAGAAAGATTGAGAATAGATTTCCAATAAGCTGGCAATCCTAATCTTCCCCAGCTCCCACTTCTGAAGTCCTCTGCCACCATGCCAATCTCTGGCAGCCAAAGAAGCAGGAGCCAGTCCCCAGCGTCTGCTTCCTGCTTCATTTTCTCCTCCCAGAAATGGGAGGTTCTTCAAGCTGATTGTCTAGTGTCATTCAAATTCATTAAGTACCCTTAAGTACCAGCCAGATGTGCTTAACTAGAAGTCAGCCAGTAATCCATTCAGCAGTCAGTCCCCTTATCCAATTCAATCAGTTTAAATTAATCTCCAGGTGGGCTCCTGAGTATCTGCTAAATCTCATCTATCACATTCCATTATCTTGACACAATACCAATGTCAGGGCTCCTACATCCAAAGCTTCCAAGAAAAGTAGGAATTGATCTCAGGCCATTGAGGTGAACAAAAATGACTTTGAAAATAAAGTAAGAAAGGTAGAGGGAAAAAATGGAAAGAGAAATGAGAATGATACAAGAAAGTCATGAGAAAAAACTCAGCAGCTTGAAATGCCAAATGCAAAAGGAGATGCAAAAGCTCTCTGAAGAAAATAATTGCCTAAGAATTAGGATTGAACGAATGGAAGCTAATGACTTTATGAGAAACCAAGACACAATAAAGCAAATCTAAATAAATAATACAAAATAGAGGGCAGTGTGAAATATCTTCTTGGAAAAAACTGCTGACCTGGAAAATAGATCCAGGAAAGATAATTTTAAAATTATTGGACTACCTGAAAACCAAGATCAAAACAAGAGCTTAGACATCATCTTCCAAGAGATTGTCAGGGAAAATTTCCCTGATATTCTAGAAGCAGAAGGGAAAATAGAAATTTAAAGATCCACAGATCACCTACTAAAGAAATCCCAAAATGAAAACTTCCAGGTATATTATAGCCAAATTTCAGAACTCCCAGTTCAAGGAGAAAATATTACAAGCAGCTAGAAAGAAGCAATTCAAATACTATGAAACCACAGTAAGGATAGCACAGGATCTGGCAGTTCTACATTAAAGGACCAGAAGCCACGAAATATAATATTCCAGAGGGCAAGGTAATTAAGATTACAACCAAGAATCACCTACCCAGCAAAACTGTGTATAATCTTTCAAGGGAAAAAAGTGACTTCAATGAAAAAGAGGACTTTCAGGTATTTGTGATGAAAAAACCTGAACTGAATAGAAAATTTGACTTTCAAATGCAAGACCCTAGAGAAGCATAAAAAGGTAAACAGGAAAAAGAAATAATGAGATATGTTAAAAGGTTAAACTGTTTACAACTTCCTACATGGGAATATGATATATCTAAATCATAAGAACTTTCTGAGTATTAGGGAAGATGATAGGAATAAATTTAGACAGAGGGCACAGGTGGAAATTGATTATCAAGTGATGATATGTGTAAAGCATTTTTTAACTTTTTTTGTGGAGCCTTCATGGTTGGTGAGTGTCTTGTGTCTGAGGCCAGATTTGGGCATGGGTCTTCCTGGGTCCAGGGTGGCTGCTTTGTCCACTGTGTCACCTAGCTGCCCCATGATGACATCATTAGGGTAAAATTGAGGTGGGAGAGGAATGCACTGGGGGAGGGGTAAGGGGAGAGGTAGAATGGGGTGAAATCTCACATGAAAGAAGCAGCAAAGGGCTTATGGAGTAGGGGAAGAGATGGAGAAGGAATTGGGGAGTGAATGAGCCTTAAAAGCATCAGAATTAGCTCAAAGACTTTAATCTCAGAGTTGGTTCAAGGAGAGAATAACAAACATACACACTCAATTGGGTGGGGTAATATATCTAACCCTGCAGAAGAGTAGGAGGGGAAGGGGTTAAGGAGGAAAGGGTGAAAGAAGGGAGGGCAGAGCAGTGGAAGGGGCAGTCAAAAGCAAAAGACCTTTGAGGAGGGATAGGATAAAAAATATAGACAATAGAGTAAATTTCATGGGAAGGGAATAGGATGGAGGGAAACAGTTAACAATAGTAATCATGAAAAAAATTTTGAAGCACAGGTAAGAGTAAGGTAAGGTGATGATGATTGATGATGATGGATGGCTTTTTTATTGATGTCTTGATGATGATTGGAGGAAGATGAGGATTGATTGATGAGAAGGACTGATGATGAGGAGAACTGAATGAAGAAGATGATGATTGACAGTGATGAGGATTGACTGAGGAGGATGATGAGGAGGATTGTTGGATGATGATTGATTGATGATTGTTTGATGATGATGGCAAAATATTTGGTACTTACTTTGGTGGGTTATTGTGAGGAAAACTCTCAGGTTTAAGGTAATATATAAGAGTTACTTATTACTGTTGTGGCAATAACCAAACTCATGGAGTTATTGTAAAGAAATCTCTCTTTAAAGTACTATATAGGGGCAGCTAGGTGGCGCAGTGGATAGAGCACTGGCCCTGGAGTCAGGAGTGCCTGAGTTCAAATCCGGCCTCAGACACTTAACACTTACTAGCTGTGTGACCCTGGGCAAGTCACTTAACCCCAATTGCCTCACCAAAAATAAATAAGTAAAGTACTATATAAAGTAGTTTACTATTTATTTTTACGGGGCAATGGGGTTAAGTGACTTGCCAAGGGTCACACAGCTAGTAAGTGTTAAGTGTCTGAGGCTGGATTTGAACTCAGGAACTCCTGAATTCAGGGCTGGTGCTTTATCCACTGCACCACCTAGCCACCCCGTAGTTTACTATTTTAAAAAATGATGAGCGTGATACTATCAGAAAGACCAGGAGGGTCCTGCATGAGCTGATGCAAAGTGAAATCTACTGTATACAAAATAACAGTAATATTGTGAGATGATCTGCTATGAATGACTCAGTTATTTTCAGCAATGCAATGATCCAAGACAACTCTGAAGTTCTTAAGAAAAATGGAAGCCATATACAGAGAAAGAACTAATGGTATTTGAATACAGATTGAAACTTTTTTTTGTTAGTTATTTGATCAGAAACCCCCCCAAAAATACAGCATTGCACATTGCTATAACTTCCTTGAATCATATGCCAAGCAGTGGGATCTCTGGGTCAAATGTTATGGATAGCTGAATTTTAGCATAATTCCAAATTGTCCAGAGTGGTTGGACCAATTCCCCACAAATGAATAGTTATAGCCCTGTCAATTCTTGACACTTAGTAGTCTAGTTTCTGCATCATACACTGCTATTTGTAAGTCACAGGATTGGCCCAAAGTCAGCTGCCATACTTCTACATTCATTTGTTCCATTGTTCCCTGCCTTTATCTGAGCTCACACTTGCTGCCATCATCTCTCAGCATGATCATGTAATACCATGGAACTCATTTGTGCTCACCCAACAGTATCTATTCATTCTCAGCTCTTATTGCCATGTGAATCAGAAGCCCATTTCTCTTCATCCTATTGCATATGCACTTTTGACCTACATTCATGATAAAAGACCATACATATCCTCTTTGGAACCACTCTCTATACAAGTTATATATCTAAAATTCTAAAATTCTAATTCTAGGCTATCACATTACCTCTGGGAATTCTTATAAATTACTGGTATTATTTTAAATACTACTGTAGCCTAGTGTAGTACAGTACTGGAGGGAGAAGTTATATGTGCCATTCCTAGCTCTGCAGATGGGGAGAGGAACATACTATCTTTGTGTCGGGGCAGGGGATGGGGAGACTAGGACCTGGGCCATTGAACACTTTATGTAGGGTTTTTGCCACGAGATCACCCTACCTTTGTCTTATAGCAATTAGGTGATATGGTAAGTAGATCATATAGACTAAAACAGAGCACTGGTACTGGAGTTAGAAAGACCTAAGTTCAAATCTGGCATCAGAAACTTATAAATTGTGCAATCCCAGGGCAAGGCACCTCTTTCTGCCTCATTTTTCTTAATTCTAAAATGAAGATGGTAGTAGCACCAATCAGCTAGGGTTATTGTGAAGTTCAAAAGAAATAACAGAGGGAAGTGTTTAGCATAGTGCCAGACACCATAGTAGGCAGTTAATAAATGCTTGCTTCCTTCCTTCTTTGTAGCATTTACTGTTATTTATCTTTCTGATTGGGGCAGCTATGTGGCATAGTAGATAGAGCACTGGTTCTGGAGTTAAAAGGACCTGAGTTCAAATTCAGCCTCACACACTTGACACTTACTAGTTGTGTGACCCTGGTCAAGTCACTTAACCCCTATTAAATCAAACATCTGAGACCATTTCCAGTCATCCTGATGTATATCTTGCTACCAGACTCAGACAGCTCTGGAAGAGAGTGAGGTTGGTGACTTTGTACAGCCCTCCCACACTTAATTCCAATTCACTGCAAACCATGACATCACCTCCCCATGTCATGGTACTCTTTGACAACAGGGACGAACAACAACAATATCTTTGTGATTACTAGATGTTAAGTGATGTGAAAACATACACTATTTCATATATCATTGTATTTCTTGAGTTCTAAGCACAACACAACATAGGCTCCCCCAAATACTTGCTGATTGATGGATGATAGAAGACAATAAATACCAATAGAGTTCTGAGTGTAGAAAATTCTCCTTGTAAAGCTTTTTGCAGCTGCTAGCTTTTTGTTTACCCCTCTTGCCAATTGTGCTGAAAATAGAAAGAGAAGCACGGTCAGGATGACACTTGACTTGCCCTTTTGCTCAAGGCTACAGGCAGGAAATTAATTCTGTCCCAATTTAACAGGGAGAGAGATCATTTAACTCTTCCTTAAGGTGGTTATCTTCAGTGATTTTAGCAAAAAATATAAAAGAAAAGAAAAAAATCAAGGCCATTCTTTTTTTAATTCTGGAGCTTTGTTGCTGGAAGTTAAAAGATGAATAAGTGCAGATTTTAGATTTCTCTCATCTCAAAATAATTTTAAAATGTGTTTAATAAAACATGAAACCTATCTAGTATCTTTAGAGAAGGCACATTTTCAGCATTCTGAGGACTACACAATAATGCTAAACTATATGGAAAAGAAAGAATTTGTAGAGGGAAGGACTAGGATTAAGTATCACCTGTGACACTTAAGTCATTCTCTCTCTTAGGGTGAATTCTGACTCCCTCAGTATCCCTTCAAGCAGGGATAAAATGTTGATTCATTAGGAATTACATCAAAGAGATTCATATTCAGTCTCAATCCCCATCCAAGGCAGTGCTGAAAGTCACAAAACCATTTTTTCCCTAAAGACATAAGAGAAAAGAGAAGGGAAAGGGGCAAAGAATGCAGGGAATGAAAGGAAAAGGAAGAATGGGAGAAGAAGAGAGGGAAAGATGCAGATATAGCAGAGAACAGAAGAACAGAGATGGTCATTAAATCTATGAAAACTGATGAGATCACCAAGTGAAATAGTATAGGGGAAGAAGAAAAAAGAGCCCAGGACAAAAATATAATTAAAGGGCATGAGCCAGAAGAGATTCCAACAAAATAGATAGAGGAGCTGTCACATAGATGAAAGGAAAACCAGGAAGCAATGGTGTCTCAAAAACCTAGAGAGAAAATAGTATCAGGGAGGAGAGAATGATGAGAAGTGTTAAAGGCAATCAAGAAATCAAAGAGAATCAGGAATCCCACATAGAATTTGACAACTAAGAGACCATTAAAAACTATGGAAGAACTATTTCAGTGAAATATAAGGTTAGAAGCCTGAATGCAAGAGGTTCAAAGGAAAGTGAGAGGAGAAAAGGTGGAAACATCTATTAAACTGTGATGAGTAAAATTAAATGTGGTGGCCCTACTGCTGTCCCTAGTGTAGAGAAAATTAACTGGGATTTATCATATATTTATTACTTAGAAATTAGAGGCTACTGCACCAGTTTGGGGCATTAAGCATTTATTAAAGTATATTAGATATTGGTAAAGAGAGAACACATGACCCCACCCCTTCACCTGCTGTGGCCTGCATTGCAAGGCTTTGCTGCTGCTGCTGCTGCTGCTGCTGCCCCTGAAAGCAACTTCTCCCTCTCCCTCGCCAGCCCCAGCCTTGTAGCTGATGTAAAGATGAGTAGCTTGGAGAAAGTATCATGGATCTCATGGTTCTGTGGGTTTCGTGGCAATGAATTCTTCTGTAAGGTGGATGAAGACTATATCCAAGACAAGTTCAACTTCATCGGCTCAATGAACAGGAGGCCCACTATAGGCAGGCACTAGACATGATCCTCAACTGGGAACCTGATGAGGCATTGGAGAACAACCCCAATCAGAGTGACCTGATCGAGCAGGCTGCCATGATGCTGTGTGGACTGATTCATGCTGGCTACATCCTCACAAACTGTAGCATCACTCAGATGTTGGAAAAATACCGGCAGGAAGACTTTGGCTATTGTCCCCATATATATTGTGAAAACCAGCCCATGTTGTCCATTGAACTGTCAGGTGAGGCTATGGTGAAGCTGTACTGCCCCAAGTACATGGATGTTTACACCCCCAAGTCATCCAGGCACCACCACACAGATGGTGCTTCCTTTGGCACTGGCTTTCCCCACATGATCTTCATGGTGCATCCTGAGTACAGGCCCAAATGACCTGCCAACTGATTTGTGCCCAGGCTGTATGGCTTCAAGATCCACCCTATGGCCTATCAACTGCAACTTCAGGCAGCTAGCAACTTCAAGAGCCCTGTCAAGACCATCCACTGACTTGTCTCCTCCTCTCCCCCCACCATCTCAGGCTGTGACACCATCCCCTTCCCCTCTCCACCCAGTACACACACACACACACACACACACACACAAACACACACCTTTCTAGAAGCCCTAATGGATTTTAGTTCAAATTAAGAAGAAGTCCTTGTTGTGGTGGTGTGGGGGGAGTATGAAATTAATTGGAGGAAAAAGAAAAAAAAAAGAACACTTGGAGTTCAGAAAGTTCAGAAGCCCTACATACCTAGAACCACATGGGTGCCCACCACCTCTGAGTCTCTGGCCAAAAAGAGGAAGTTCTCTGTGAGAGCAAAAGCTAACCATGGGTCTGGAAGAGAGAGGGTCCCTTCACACTGCTCCAAGCTAATTGGCCAGTATTACCCAAATCCAATGGTTCACTGGATTTGAGGGGAGTCCATGAGTAGAATGTGCTGAGGTCAGAGTTCAGATGCTCTTACAGAAACAATACTTTCAGGTAGGTGTGGTTTTGAATGAGGTAACTTCCTGACTTTAGGCTGACCTTAAGAAAGGTCAGGCCTAACTCTATTATTAATAATTTTCTCACAAAATTTAGTCTTTTTTAGAAGTTTAGCTATAAAGTGCAAAAGAGATATAAAATGATAGCAGAGTTGGAAGGCTTACGGGAGGATTATTGAAGGATGTGGGAGACATGGACATGTTTATAGGGAGTACAAAATGAGCCATTAGATGAGGAGAGATTGAAAATAACTGAAAGAATTTATTAAAATAAGAGCTATTCCCCAATTGATAGATGTCAAAAGATATGAAATTTTTAGATGAAATAAGCAGAGCCACCTATAGCCATATGAAAAAATGGTCTAACACACTATTGATTGCAGAGATTCAGGTCGAAACAATTCTGGGTACTACCTCATACCTATTGGATTGGATAATAAGACAGCAGAGGAAAATGATAAATGTTATAAGGGATATGGGGTAAATAAGACATTAATACACTTGGTAAAATTGTAAACTGATTCAAACATTCTGTAGAGTAATTTGGAACTGTGGCCAAAGAACTATAAAACCAAACATACTCTTTGATCTAACAATACTATTACTAGGTTGATATCCTAAAAGATTTTTTTTAATTGATTTAAAAACTGGGGTTATGTCCACCAATTGGGGATTGGCTGAACAAATTGTGGGATGAGATTAGGATGGAACACTATTGTTCTATAAGAAATGATGAGCAGGATGCTAGCAGAAGGACTTATGAAAAATGCAATCTATCTACAGACAAAGAACTGATGGTATCTGAATACAGATTGAAGGTTAATTTGGTTTTGTTAGTTGTTCTTTCTAAAGGTTGTTTTTATGTTTTCTTTCACAACATGACTAATGTGGAAATATTTTGAATCACTGCACATGTATAACTTATATTGAATTGCTTGAGTTCTTAAGGGAGGGGTGGGGAGGGAGGGAGGAAGAGAATTTGGAATACAGATGTTTTAAAAATTGATGTGAAAATTTGTTTATATATGTAACTTGGGGAAAATTAGAAAGAAACAAAGATACAAAGAAAGAAAGAAAATAATTGAGTGAGGAGGACAGAGGGGGCAATATTTTTGAGGAGATGAGATAGAATAGGATCATTTGAACAGTCAGAAGGTTTAGCCTTGATAAAGAGTAAGACTACTTCACATGAGACAGAAGTAAAAGAGGAGATAGTGGAAGAAGGTACCTGAGTGATAGGATATGAAGAAGAGGGAAGAAGAGAGAGCTCATGGTCAATTACTTAATTTTTTTCTGTAAAATATGAGGCAAAGTTCTCAGGTCAAGGTGCAGATAATGAGTAGGATTTTGTGAGGGAAGGCAAAAAGAGAGGAGAAAGGATAATAGATATTGGTCAGATAAGGGGAGTTGAGAAATCTTTAAAATAGATATGATGCCTTTATTGGTAATTGCAAGGCAAAATATATTATCATCTTTGTATGTGACTGCAATGGGATGGAGGAGTGGGTGAAGGGAAATGAGTAGGTTAAGGAAGTGAGTTGTTAGGATATTTTAATGAGATTCAATATGTATATTTAATTCCACTAGTATATTGACTTTCTAAACATCATAAAGGAAGTAAGTAGAAGTTAAATTTGAATCCTGGTCCTCTGATACATAATCCACTTTTTCTTATACTGGACATTGCTTTGGTTCACCATTTTACCTCTCAATAAATTTTTGAAACCTAATTTCATTCTCCAATATAGTAACTCCTCACCTTTGTATTTAATAAATTATTTTAAGTTTTTAGAAAGGGGAATTAATGGTAAGTATCAATTCACTAGGAACAAATTATATCAATGTAAGCTCTTTTCTTTTTATGGTAGTACCATGCTGGTAAACTAGGAGAATGTCATAATCAAGATACAAAGATTTCAGTGATACATTTGGAAGTTTTTCATTGTATTGTGGAGAAGTTGGAAAAGTATGAATAGGTGGATTTGTAGTTGGTCAAATGATGATATTCAAGAAGCACAAAGTAATGGATTAGTTTCTACCAAGAACCAAGCCCCTACTGACATGTTATAGAACCCTCTTCAGTCTACTTTTTCTCAACATTTTTATAAGTGAATTTGATGAAGACATAGAATGCATGCTTATTATATTCTCCAGTGACATCAATTGGCAGGGAATATTTCATTTAGTTCTGGGCACCACATTTTAGGAAAGACATTGACAAGTTGGAGAACATCCAGAGGAAGGTAAAAAGACTGTAGCATTTGAAAATCTGCTAAATGAAAATGAATAGCCTGGTGAAGAGAAGACATGGAGTGTAGATTATAGTTATCTTCATATATTTCAAGGGTTGTTCTGTGGCAAAGGAACTGGAATTAGTGTTTTGCACCCAGAGGAAAAATCCATAGAACATAATTTCTTGGTTTTTTGGTTTTTTGTTAAGGTAAATTAAGCTTAATATGACATAACACAAGATATATTTCATTTTGTGTTTTCTTTTTCTGGAATGGCCTTCCTCAAAAGAGAATGGGATCCCTTTTATTAGAGGGATTCAAGCACTGAATGAATTTCCACATGTAATTGATGATGTAGATAGAATTCTTGTTTAAGAGTGGATTGACTTAGATGAACTTTGAGGTCTCTGCCAGCTCTGAGACTATAATTCTGTGAATAGTGCTTTAGTGACCACAACTGATGTTCTTTTAGTGCCTTGAGATTCAATTCAGACATGCCAGACAACTTGAACTCATTTCCTCATCTGTAAAATGAGGGGGATGAACTGGTTGATCTTCCAATCCTGACATTCTCTGATTTTGTGATTAAAAGCACTCAGACACTCTCTTAACCTTAAAGTACTCTATAAATAACAGCTATTATTATCCCCTTGCCCATCCCAGGTTTTAGTACTTTCATCTTCACAGTTAGTTGTTCATCCTTTTCAGTTCTGTGGGTCTCTCAATTGAGAGAGAAAATAGAAGCAAAATAATTGAATGTTTCTTTTTCTTTCCCTTGTCTTTGTTAACATTATGGTATCTGCCTTAAGCATTGGTTCTTGCTATTTCTTTTCTCTTACCATTAACATGTCTTGAAACAAAATAAAAAATAAAAAATCAAGAGCAACAAAAATGTTTTGTTGCCTCTCATTAGCATTTTTCAAATCTCTCAATTCATCCTCAGTCTTATTTACACTTCTGGCACCATTTTCATAGCTCAATCCACTCTATTATATATTTCTTTAGTGTGTTCCTTTTCTTGTACCTTTTTATATTTTTAAATGTATATTTATCAGAAATATCTGCTTAGATGCTGAAACTTTTATTTTCCCTTGTAGTCATACCATTGTAATCTACTTTTTGAGCACCTCCTATGTTCTTTGAAATATTGTTCTTTTAGAACCTTTGAGTATGCAATTGTATCTGTCATTTCTTTGACTTTTCTGAAATCTCTTTCCTGTCTACTATACCCATTTCATTATGACCATCATTTTCTTCTTTAGATATCTTGAGCCAGTTTGATTCATTGCAAGAAGTCTTAATTTACAATTATGACTTGGATCAATTCTGCAATCTTGGACAAGTCACTTATATTCTCTGGGTCTCATTTGCAACATGTGAGGGCTGGATTTGATGACCCTCCCCTGCCAATATCACTTTCAGTTCTAAGTCTCTGATTCAATGATCCTATGAAAAGTAAAGTGATACAAACACTTGTTTGCAGATCCTTGTTACTTTCACCTTCTCTTTGCTCAGAAGAACAACTGGGATGGCAGTCCTTTTGTTTGTCCTCTTTCTTTTTTCTTTTCTTTTCTTTTTTTTTTTTTTTTGCAGGTCAATGATGGTTAAGTGACTTGCTCAGAGTCACACAGCTAGTAAGTGTCAAGTGTCAGAGGCTGGATTTGAACTCAGTTCCTCCTGAATCCAGGGCCAGTGCTTTATCCACTGTGCCACCCAGCTGCCCCTTGTCCTCTTTACTTTCTGAAAGATGCTATTACCAGAAAAGTAAGTAAAGAATTTTCATATGATATTCCTGGGAAAATGGTATAGTGAATTATAGTCTAAGGATAAGCCTCCTCTCATCAAACCAAGTAATAACAAGTAAGAACAGGAAATACTATAATGAAGAAAAGAAAAGTGAATGAATCAATCACAAAGATAACTTTTACGAAAAAATAATAACTAAATAGTAAGAAATTCCTGCATTTACTGACATCTCCACCCCTTCTGAAAATTGCAAATGACCTTTATGACTATAGCAATTTTAGGCAAGAACTTTCAGAGTTGACTGCTTGACAGGTTCTCATAGGTATTCCAGAGTGTAGTGCCAGTGGAAATCCCATTAATCCAACTACTTCCAAACCTCATGGTAGGAAATTTCCATACAGAGAAAAATCAGGATTAATACCTTAAAGACCTTATCTCTAGAGAAAGTTAAGACCTTTGAATCAGAACCGTTCTTAGGCTTAAGAAAAAAAGGAAAAAGAATAGCTGAGGAGGAGAATAGAACCTGTAAGACAAAAAAAGAAGAGAGATGACTAAAATTTCTACCATTAAATACAACTGTTTCATGTAGTACAAGAACAATAAATAGCAATTAGGAGAAATGGAAAGGTAGAAAAAACTAATAGGGAAATTATTCTAGGCTCACCCCCTAAACAATAATTTCATTTGACTTCTTGATGATAATTTCTCTGCCCCATTCCAGCAAATCCAGAAACTCAAGAATATCAGTTGAAGAGTATATTATGTAAGTTCAACTTGTAAAAGAGGACAATGAACCATGTTCCAATGCATAATTGTATTCTTGTTTTATCTGTGTCCTAACTAGCCACCTTTATGCTCTGAAGTAACAAATCTTGCCCAACCTTGGTAGTCTGAGACATAAGATAAGAGGAAGCAAGGACTAAGGCAAGTAAACAATGGTATAGTGCCTTCAAAGGAAAAAGGATAAGTGATGAAAATTTTGCCCAGTTGGTAGAATGATGGCTAAAGATAGAGGAAATCTGACTGAAAAGGAGAAATGAAAAAATTATTTGAATGCAACATTAATATTTACATGTGTATATACACATACATATGTGTATTTTTTCACATATATTCATAATGTACATATACCATATATTAATCATGTTCACTTATACATATACATATATGTTATACTGAGTAACATAACTAATTTACATAATTAATGTGTATATGTGCACATACATATATATATATATATGTGTGTGTGTGTGTGTGTGTGTGTGTGTGTGGAGTATGTATTTGTGTAAGAGGATGCTCCAGTAAGATTTCATCAAAAGCTGAAGGTTTACTTTAGAGACTAGAAGATAGAGACATTAAGTGGAAAGAAAAGCCTTCAGACATGAAATAGGCATCCCCTGCCCTACAAAGTACTGTAGGTTTGAATATCTTAATTGTATATGAAGAATCCACCAAGACAATGAACTTGTGTCTCTAGAGCATAGATTGCATTCACATAGCTGTCCCTAGTCACTCATATAAATATGATTCCAAAAAGAATGTGGAAGGAGAAAAAAAGACTGAACACCCTAAAGGAACATGAAATTGTTTATAGAAAGAGAAACTTTGGGGATTAGGATGAATTTTATCAAAAAGAAAGGCAAGTCTTCTCATGTCTTCAGAAGTGACAAAAAAATCCCTTGGCAGAGTCTCTGAGGAAGTTAAAGGGAGGAAGCTTCTGATTATCTGAAATTAAGAATCATTATGCTAGCTAAAAGAGCTATTGTAGCACTCTTGCTGAAAAGAGCATGGGAGCACTCTAGAGATAAAGAAAATGCAGTACCCCTGAGCTCAGAAAGTGGCTAACTATAAAAAAGGACTATAGCTACCTATTGGAGAGAAAGTCCAGGTGTTCAAGTGATCAACCCATTCAGAAGAGATATTGTGCCCCAAAAGCCAAGCAGGAAGTTGGCATGCTCAGGTTTCCCAATGCCTGGTTGCAGAACAGCCTGCCCAGCCCTGTATGGTAGCCATATAATGCCCTAGAAGAAGCAAGCCTAGCTGAGATACAATGCCCTGGAAGAGTCAGCAATGAACTGTGAAATGATATGGGAAACTTCATGAAAGTCTCTGAAAAGAGGAAAAAACTTTGTAACTTTGTAGTTGTCGTATTGTGAGTTGCTTTGTCCATGTATATCCCATACATTTGAATATCACTACCACTGCACTCTCATTCCTTGTCCTGAAACATGGATATATTTGTGTAAAAAAAAAAAAGTTTGACCCTAGTTTTGGAGGGAAAATTTTATAATTACTAATCTTGCTATATTATTTAAATAAATCCTTTGATAAAAGATCCACTGTCTGATTATTAATGGGAAGCACATAGGAGTTTTGTGAGTTATAGTTTGGGAGGAAAACCACTGACAGGGTTCTTCTTAGAACTCTGGGAGCAGTGACAACTTTTCCTCTGGGAATCCTACCAACCAATGATGGCCTGAGTTGGGCCCCTAAGTCCCACATGTAATAGACACATGGCAAAAAGGAATATTTAGTAACATAAGTAAGTACTGTTTTGCTGTATTTGTTGACAGGAAATTGTTACCCAAGCCATTGTAGACAGGAAAAAGAAATAATAAGGGATTTTAACAGGTTAAAATGCTTATATTCCTATATGGGAAGATGATATTTGTAACTCATAAGAACTTTATCATTATTAGGGTAGTTGGATAGATTATATATAGCCAATGCATCTTATAAAAGGGTCAATAAAATTAAAGAATCAAGAAAAAGCTTATACAGTGGAAAGGAAGATGGGGGAGGTGCTGGGGAGCGAGTAAACCTTACCCTCATCAGAATTGGCTCAAAGAGTCAATAATGTACACACTCAAAATTATCTTACTCTACAGGAAGGTAGGAGGGGAAGGGGATAAATGGGGAGGGGATAGAAGGGAAGGAAAATTGGGGAGGGGGTGGTCATAAGCAAAGCATTTTTGAGGAGGGACAGGGTGAAAGAAGATAGAGAATAGAGTAAATGGTGTGGAGAGGGAATAGAATGAAGGGAAATACAGTTAGCAACAGTAACTGAAAAAAATTTGAAGCAAGTTTGTTTGATAAAGGCCTCATTTCTCAAACATATAGAGAACTGAGTCAAATTTACCAAAATGACAGCCATTCCCCAATTGATAAATGATCAAAAGATATGAAGTTTTCAGCTGAAATAATCAAAACTATCTATAGTCATATTTTTAAAAAATGTGTTCTAATTCACTATCGATTGGTGAGGTGCAAATCAAAACAATTCTGTAGTGCTCCCTCATACGTATTGGATTGGATAAAAGGACAGCAGAGGAAAATGACAAATATTGTAGGATATATGGGGGAAATGAGACATTAATGCACTGTTAGTAGAGTTGTAAACTGATTCAAACATTCTGTAGAGCAATTCAGAAGTATGCCCAAAGGACTATAAAATCATGCATACTCTTTGACCTAGAAATACCATTACTAGGTCTGTATCCGAAAAGAGGCAACCAACAAAAAGGAAAAGGATGTATATGTACAAAAAAGATTTACAACAGCTTTTGTTTTCTGGTGGCAAAGAATTGGAAATTGAAGGGGTGTCCATCAATTGGGAAATGGCTGAACAAATTGAGGTATATTATTATTAGGGAATAATATTGTTCTATAATAAATGATGAGCAGGATGCTCTCAGAAAAACCTGGAAACACTTATGTGAGCTAATATAGCGAAATGTACTATGTCCAAAGCAACAGCAATATTGTAAGATGATCAGCTATAAATGACTTATAATCCAAGACAACCCTGAAGGACTTCTGATGAGAACTGCTAACCATCCCCAGAGAAAGAACTGATGGTGTCTGAATACAGATTGAACCCTATGTTTTTACTTGAAGTTTTTTGTCTGTTTTCTTTTACAACATGACTAATATGGAAATGCTTTGCATGACTACACATGTATAACATATTGAATTGCTGGCCTTCTCAAGGTGGGGGAAGGGAGGGAATTTTGAACATAAATTTTTAAAATGTATGTAAAATTTGTTTTTGCATGTAATTGGTGAAGAACACATAATTTTTTTAGAAACCATCCTAAATCAAAGGAATGCCCATCAATTGGGGAATGGCTAGACAAAATGTGGTATATGATGGTGATGAAATATTTTTGTGTTATCAGAAATGACAAGCAAAATGACTTCAGACAGTCCTGGAAAGACATATATGAAATAAAGTATGGTGAAGTCAGTAGAACCAAGAGAACCCTGTGCACAGAGAAAGAAATATTTTTTGATGAAGAACTGTGAATGACTTCACTATTCTCAGCAATATAATGATCCAAGACAGTCCCAAAGGACTAATGATGAAACATGCTATCCACCTCCAAAAAAAGAACTGATATTGATGGAACAGACTGAAGCATGCTATTTTTCACTTTCTTTCATTTTTTTCTTTTAAGTAAGTTTTCGTGTACAAAATGACAAATATGGTAATGTTTTACATAATCATACATGTATAACCCATATCTGATTATTTGCCACCTCAGGGAGGGGAGAGGGGAAGGAGGGGAAAAGGGATAAAAATTGGAACCACGAACTATAAATAAAAATGTTTCTTTCAAAAAAAGTCCTAATTTGCCTACTGGTATGTTGAACAAGGCACTAAACTCTCGGAACCTCATTTTCCCTATATAAAAACTGGATTGAATTAAATGATAATTTATATCTCTTCAAGCTCAAGATCCTATGTGACTTGAAAAATTATATGTGTAATAAGTAGCAGAGTCAGGATTCAAACAGGATCTGTGACTCAGTGCAGTGTTCTCTCCACTACAATATAGCATACTGCCTTGCCTTGTACCATGTGAAATCATAATAAATACATCTGTCTCCAACCTAAAATCTGGAAACTTTAATGGTAATATTCTTTTTCACATTCCACAGTTAATCCCAAATGATAGTGTAAGATATGGAGAATTGAAAAATAATAATATTTTTTTAAACTTAAAATTGTATGGAACAGGTGCAGGAAGAAAACCAAATGTATTCCTTGGTTGTATGCACCTGAATTTCTGTTATACTTAGTGTTTTCAAAGTAGCATAATGTTGTGATTCCTTGTCTTAAAAGAAACCATTAAAACAAGTAACTTTCAACAGCTGCTTAATAATACGGGTTAAAATATTCCTGTAATTTTATTAAAAACAAATAAATTAAGGTCTAGGTTTTTGTAGAGATTGTTTCATTCCTTTCCATTCCAAAGAAATATAGCTCCAATATTAGGGGCAGTTAGGTGGTACAGTGGATAGATCACTGGCCCCGGAGCCAGGAGTACCTGCATTTAAATCTGGCCTCACACACTTGACACTAGCTGTGTGATCCTGGGAAAATCGCTTAAACCTGATTGCCTCAAACATTCAGAGCCATCTCCAGTTGTCCTGATGTATATCTTACCACTGGGCCCAGATGGCTGTGGAAGAGAAAGTGAGGCTGGTGACTTTGCACAATCCTCCTTCACTTAAATACAATTTACTGCAAATCATGACATCAACTCCCAGTGCCATGATCTTCTGAGAATGAAGGAAAAAGAACAACCTTCAGTATTATGGAATCTTATTTGTGTATAAATGTTCACATATACATATATGTATATACACATACTTTTTTTTTTTTGAGGCTGGGTCACTCAATCTTGCCCAAGCCAGCACAGGGGCCCTCATAAGTCTAATTCCAGTACACATCTGCACAGAAGCTTTGACCAGTTCTGCTTCTGTCCTGGACAGCCTGTTTGCCTCTTGTTTTCCAGAGGTGAATATATTATTGAAGGTCTTAGTGCCAAAACCTGATTAATTTTAGCCCCATTGTAGCTTATAACTCCTGAGACCAAATGATTTAACAGCTTCAGTCTTCCAGCAATGAGACTTACAGGTATATGTCAGTGTTCCAAAGATCAGTATCTAGGTAAATGTCATATTTTGAAATAACTTCCAGGAGTATGAAAAAATGTATAGCAAATCATAAAATAGGATACACGTCTCCATGTAGAGACATCAGGCTTGTAGCAGATAGAGGCAATGATATGGGTTTAGTCTCAGTTCTAAGATTTACTAGCAGTGTGACCTTGGGAAAATCCTTTAACCACTCACAGCCTCAGTTAACTCATCTGTAAAATGGGGTTAATACTTATACCACATACTTCAAAGAATAGTTGTGAGAATTAAATTACATAATATATGCAAAGTGCCCTCTAACTGTAAAGTACTATATAAATGTAGGCCAATTGTTATTTAATTTGCACATCTTATGTGGGGGCATTAGAAATTCAATAATTTAAATTTTTTCAACATAATTATTTTCTCTCTTCTTTAGAATAACAAAAATTATACCTTTATAATGCTAGGATTGAGGAACCAACATCTGTTACATGCTCGGCTTTTTATAGTGAGTGCTTATGGTATATAATTGTAATATTTCATGGGACAAACTTTGATTTACGTTAAATACAAGTCATTTCCCCTAAAATCATACTCCAACATCTCATTATGGCAAGAAGATTAACCTAGGTCTATCTATGTGACCTTGGGCAAATCACTATACCTCAGTGAGCCTCATCCACCATGTGTGTTAAATGTGAACATTGGGCCAGATCAGCAAGTCTCAAACTTTTTGGTCTCAGGACACTTTTGTCCTCTTAAAAATTATTTTAAAACCCCCTAAAATGTTTTTGTTTATGTGAGTTGTGTATCAATATCTACCTAAAAATCTATTGATACCATATTAGAAATCAAAATTTGTCAATGTTATTATCAAAATAGTTTTGACCACATAGATCCTCTGAAAGGGTATTGGGGATCCTCAAACCATAATTAGAGAACCAATGAGCTAAGTGATCTCTAATATCCCTCTAGATCTAAATCCTCCAATAATCCCCTAATAGGCTTTAACAACCTAGAAGTTTCAAGTATGGATCAATCCTGAAGGGTTTAACATGGTATTATCATGTTTAAAATTGGAAGAGACCTTAGAGTTTATCATAATAAGGAAACTGGGGCCGAAAAGAAGGTAATTTTTTCAAGATCACACAACTCATATGAGTCAGAGCCAAACTTGAATACAGATCTTCTGTCTCCAAATCCACACCTCTGGATCTATCTTCCTTCTATTTCACAACACTGCCTCAATGAAGGAGTGTTCACACCAAACAAAGCATTGATTTTTGAAGTAGTGAAGAATATGTAAAGTCATTTAATAATTTTCTCTGATAAAGCTGTGTTTTCAGTGTGTTATTTCATTTCTCAATAAAGCCATGTGGGTGATCTGTATACTGATTCATATCACAAGCCCTCCAAACTTTAGTAGATTATTTTTGAGTTGCTGGAACAAATACACCCACACTCACTCATAACCATTATTCGACCAGGTGGTGATGAGCCATTCTGAACTTAGCTAGGCTCATCTTTGGATCACACACAATGATACAAATTTTGTGGGAAGAATTATTTTCTTTTTAATAGGACCTGTGAGAATTTATGGTCTGCTGGAATATCTGTGGAAACTCCAGCATTATTACTTCCATGTCATGATTACCCTTCAAAATAAAACCTCAGTGAGGTTTGTGGTGACTTTATATCGATAAAAGCGGGGGAAAACTCAGAAGACTTCATTGCAAGCTTTCAATCAGTTGCCAACATGTCTAAATGAGATATTCATATTCCTTGTTCTGAAGAATTAAAGGGAGCATTCGTATGTGTTTACCTATAAGAATTAAAGGCTCTTCAATAGTACTCTCAGAAATTATGAATTAAAATGTCAAAGCATCTTACCACCTGCCATAATATTTAGTATATAATATTTAATAACAGTATTAAACTTTTAAAGGTCATTTTGTGGTGTATTTAGGTAAATCAATTAATCAAGTGTGCCAGCCACTATTCTAGTTGGAAGGGACACAAAGGAAAAAAAAATGAAATAGTCCCTAGTCCCAAGGAGTTCACATTCTATTGACAGGGACAATTTACATAGAGAAGTATGTATAAAAACAATATGAAATATAAGTGCGGAAAGAGAAAAGCACTATAGGAATGGGGAATCATAAAAGATAGGATGTAGAAGTGAACCCTACTTGAGTAGACCTCTAAAGGATATTGTAATTTTAAGAGATGGAAGTAAAGAGTAAGTGCCTCCCAGAAATGAAAAAAAAAAGTAATACTTGGTTTCTTAAAAGAAACAGAATTGTCAAGATTCCAGTTTTTGGCACAAACATGAAAAAAATGATACAGTGATCAGAATTGGGAATTTAAATGCAGAAAGTTTATGTTCTGTATCATCACACATGTTCTAGCTATAGAGGCTTGGTTGAACCACAGTTTCCCTATCTGTAAAATGCAGACTGTTAATTTAACCATCTAGTGTCTTCAGATAAGAAGTAAGATTAGGCATTGGCAAAACTATTTGTTCCTCAATTCCTGTTATCCTAGTATTCTGGCTACCTCCCAGGCCAGGGTACAGGCAGGAAGGGGTCCAGAATCTGGTATGGAGATGAAAGGCACAATTTCTAGTATTGTTATTGCTATGCAAAAGAAGTCATTGGCTATCAAGAAGCAGGATAATGATGGAGAGTGAGAAAGAATAATATTAAGGGGAAGACCATTTATTTTCAAATTAGCTAGTTATTGTCAGTTCTGATTGCTATTCAACTTGGACTGCTCAGGCATAATTGCTAAAGACAATGTAGGTGGGAAGGGTTATTATGAATTATGTGGTTTATCATCTGGCCAAAGAATCCTTGGCTAGCAGTTGGAGCAAAAGCTTTTGGCTTTGTTCCTCATGTTTCCATGAGAAGCTTTTATTAAGTGAAGAGTTAGAATAAAGAAGTATCAATAGCACTACACCAAAGAAACTTAGGAAGCATTAATAAGTTTGGGGGGCTTTTAAACAAGAAGTCTTGGCATATTAGTTAGCAGATTGTTTCTCAGAGTACATGGTAGGATTTAGTTCATTGTTGCTCCACCAGTAGAGTGATGTCTGTACATTTCAAATATTTTCATATATTTCTGCCACTTTCTGACTAGAGAATAACAATAATGAAGAGATGAATGAACTAAAGAATAAAAAGACATTTATTAAATGCTTAATGTAGATCAAGAACTGTGCTAAGCAATAAAGATGCAAATAGAAAATCAACACCATCCCTGATCACAAGGACCTCAAACTCTAATTAGGGGACACAACATAAATTGTAGCTGCAAGGTTGATGAAAGGCCTTCAAAACCACAAAGGGAAAGCAGAAGTTCAAATGTCAAAAGTTCAGGGGTCTTTATGATGCATCGACAAGTTAGAATGACATTTGTATATTTGGAGGAATTTCACCCATCCCTAACAAATCTGGTCTGACATAACTATTTGATCCTCTGTAAAAATAGTACATTGACTAGAGAGCAATCAGTCAATAAGTACATAATAACTGCCACCTATATGTCAGGCACTGTTCTAGGTATTGATGATACAGAGACAAAAGTAAACAGTATCAAAACAGAAGGGTTTCACAATCTAGAGGGAGTTAGGGGGTCTCAATATGTACCCATGTAGGGATATAAAAAACAGATATGAAGTTATTTGGAGATGATAGTACTAGTAAGTACAGGATAAGAAAGGCATCATACTTGAAACTTGAGCTGAGCACTAGAGAAACTCTAAGGGGCAGAATTGAGGAGGCATCACTTTCTAAGTATGATGAACAGCCAGTGAAAAGGCACAGAAATTTTAAAAAGGGGGTCAGCTAGATGGTGCAGTGGATAGAGCACTGGCCCTGGATTCAGGAGTACCTGAATTCAAATCCAGGCTCAGACACTTGACACTTACTAGCTGTGTGACCCTGGGCAAGTCACTTAACCCCCACTGCCCCAGCAAAAAAAAAAAAAAAAAAAGCACAGAAATAAAAGCACTATGTATGAGGAACAATTAGAGGATTGCTTGGCTATACCATAGTGTATTTGAGGCAGGGGCAATATGCAAAGAGGCTGGAAAATAGGTTGAGGTCATGTCATGAAACACTTTAAATGCCAGGTGAGTTAATATTTGATCTTAGCTATAATAGGGAGCCAATGGAGTATATAAAGTAGTGACATGGTATAGTCATAGTTAAATTTAGAGGAAATGATGTTGCTATATGTATGATTAATTGATATATGGAGGAAACTTGAAGATCAGTCAAGAGGCTATATAAATAGTCCAGGTGAAAGGTAATAGAGGTGTGAATTAGACTGGTGGGTGACCTTATGATTGGAGAGAAGGGAATGACTGAAAGAGATATGATGGTAGAAAAAGCAAGATTTAGCAACCAATTATATATGAAGGGCAAATAAGAGTGAGGCCGTAAGGACGATATCAAGGTTATAATTGGAAAGCCTGAGTGATTAGACAAACTACATGACTGAGGCATTGCGATGCCCTTAACCCAAAAAGGGAAGTTAATTAGAGAGATGTATTTTAGAGGAAAGGTAATGAATTCTATTTCAGTGGACATGTTAAATTTTAGATGTCTTTGGGACATCTAGTTGGAAATGTCTAATAAGCAGTTGACAATATACAATAGGGATAGAAAGGAGAGAGTTATTACATGCCACACATCCACCCACCGCTTTAAGAAAAGTCTTCTGTCCTTTTATGATGTCATCTCAGTGGGAGGTGGTACAAAACTGTTCTACTCTTTTTTTGTCTTTGTTTTGCTTCACCGCCCTATGAATTACAGTTGCTTTTGAGTGTTCTCCTTGAGGTTAGGAGGTGATTTTACATTTCCCTAATTCCCAATGTCAAACTTGTTCCCTTCTTTTGGGGTTTTATGTTCCTATATATTCCTCTCAAGGGCCAAAGCCAGGAGAGACTAAGGGGAATTTTCATTCTCTTTAACAAAGCTATTTCTTTAGTACTACTCCACTATCTGAGTACCTGAAGACAATAACCTTTGCCCCAGTGAGACCCTACTAAGCAC
This sequence comes from Dromiciops gliroides, assembly GCF_019393635.1. Taxonomy (NCBI): domain Eukaryota; kingdom Metazoa; phylum Chordata; class Mammalia; order Microbiotheria; family Microbiotheriidae; genus Dromiciops; species Dromiciops gliroides. The sequence continues at coordinate 266,112,730 of NC_057864.1, forward strand.
CTGGAATATGACTAAGTATTGATGTGTTTAGTCATCACTACACTAGATATTTAGTTTGCACTCTATCCACAGCATATAATGTGATTAGATTTGAGTAGACATAGATAGACAGAGACCAGAACAGGAATTTGCATAAAAGGTTGCCCAAACTGATATTCAGATGGTCAAAGGACAGACAACACAAGAAGGGCTGAGATTACAAGTCCTGAAAAATTTAAGGACACAGCAAAACATAGGGTATAGGATGTGGGAATAAAATGAGAGATTAGTTATTAAAGGAATAGGAAAATAGTGATGTGTATCTGAAGGTAAATTCAGGAGCAAGACATGTAGTCTTTGAGGGGATTTAAATATTGGGTGAAGGCTGAGTCCTAGGTACTGAGATCAGAGTGAGAGCAACACAAAGGTACATTTGTTGCTGAGCCACTTATCTTCTTACATTCCGCATTCCATTTACCCTGTATACCTTGTATGTAATTAGTTATTTGTATGTTGTCTCCTTCTTAAAAAGGAAAGCTCCAGGGCAGCTAGGTGGTGCAGTGGATAAAGCACCGGCCCTGGATTCAGTAGTACCTGAGTTCAAATCCAGCCTCAGACACTTGACACTTACTAGCTGTGTGACCCTGTGCAAGTCACTTACCTTCATTGCCCTGCCCCCCCCACAAAAAAGAGAGCTCCAAGGATGAAAACCATGGCTGTTCTTTTTTAGGGGGAAGAGGGGGTAGTATTAGGGGTTTGCCTTCCTTTGTATGGTTTAACCCATTGTCCAGCACATAGTAACCCTTAATAAATGAATGCTGACCTATTGACTGCCCAGATTCATTCCAGATTCTAAAGTGGGTCTGAACTTAGAGATGTATAGTTTAACTGACTCTAGATACAAAGATTATGGGTACACAGAAGATGAGACCTAAGTAGAGCAGTATAGAAGCAATAAGGGGAATAAATCTTCCTCCTCTCTATTCTATAACCTGATAAGTTCTGGAAAATTCATGGGTGTGACATCAGGAATTGGAGCAGAGTAGGAGAACACCCTTGGTTTAGTGAAATTTCACTAATGATTTCCTATGGTGAATTTTGTGACATCAGTGCACCTCTTCAGGATCTTGGCTTTCATCATTATATCAATTATCCTGAAGTCTATAACCCTCAGAGGCCATCTAATTCAATTTCCTCATTTTATAGATGAGAAAACTGAGGCATAGTCAGATTAGGTGACTTGACCAAGGTTATATCAGTAGTAAACATGAGAATTGGGTTTTCCATTCTTTAACATGTTACCCCAACCTTACAAGTCTTACTGTTATGTTCTACATAACATCATCCTCCTGAACCAGTTCAGGGGCAAAGATGTTTCTTAATTTCTACATTTGTTTGCTATTTCTCCAATTTGTCCTCAATCACTATACCCTGCAGGGGAGTTTGAGAGACTCTCCTACTGTCACTATACAGGATTAAGAGCTAGGCTGGTATCATAAGGGGATTTCCTATCTAGGAGCTGGCCCTAGAATTTGACAGCCACAATGAGGGCACTGGCACAGAGCTGATGAGGTCAGAACTTGGTTTACTATTCATGAGGCTTTTCAATCAAGTTGAAATCCCCTTGACCTTCATTGCTCTGTGTTTTCTGCTTTTCTTCCTGTTGGTTATCACTGTGTTTCACTGCTGACCCTAAATCCCAGAAGCCTCAGAAGTGAATTTTCTTAGTAAGCATTTCCTATTAAAGTGCTGTAATCCATTTTGAATTACCTGTATAGCCCTCCCTAATGTGATTATTTCACCACCTGATGCACTTTGTAAGCTGCCTACGGCTGTCATTAAGAAAAGAGTTGCTGAGCACAGGGCCCAAACACATTATTTCTCTAACAAAGAAAATTGATCCTTAGAAAATGCAGTCTTTTGGGGAGGTTATCTTTGAGGACAGAGGTGTTAAGTAAGATTCACCCTGTGTGGTTCAGTTATTTCTCTTTGCAAAGAACCAACTCTGCATTTTGCATTGTAATTCCAGATCACCATTAGAATTTGACTTGTATATTTCCCTTGAGGAAGCAATGCAGTTTGGGAGGGACTCCTATACATTCTCCCTGTGACCTATTGAGACACCTATAAAGAAGAAGTTGGGATTGTTACCTAGGTAATGGGATCTATCCACATTATAATAGCCTGAGAGGGTCCACTGTGAGAGCAAAACTGTCAATGAACTGGAGTACTATCAGTCAGCATCAGAAATGTGTAGCATAGTCAGGGGTATACTTGTAAATGAATATAGTCAAGATAGTGTTTAGACTTGGAGTCAGGGAGTTCTATGTTTGAATACTCTGGGGCCATGGACAAGGCACTTAATCTCACTGAGCTTCAATTTCCTCATCTACAAAATGGGGGTAATAAGTCCTGCCTTACATGGTTATTGTGAGGCTCAAAAGGGATAGTAAAGTGTTTTGCAAACTTTAATGCACCATAAATTTATAACAGTAACCTATTATTATTAGAGTATAGCAGGATGGAGCTAAAGGGGCAGGGGAGTAGGAGGGAAACATTCTATGAGATTATAAGGGCTCATTTCCTTATTACAAGTCCTTTAGAACAGAACTACCAAACACAAATCAACACTCCAGAGTGTTGCGAGAAATGAAGTAATTAGGAAATATTTAACAAAATAAATAAAAATAGAATAGAACAAAGGTAATGTTAATATGTTTTTCTAATTCAATGTGCACCCTTGGGTATTCTTACATATGGTTTGGTGGCCCCAGTTTCTATTTGAGATTGATACCACTTTAGACCATTAAAGTTGCTATTGGAGGATTCAAGAAGAGCTATACCTCCCTCGGCCCTTTGCTCATAGTATTCCCCATACTTAGAATGTTCCTTGTCTCTCTCTTTTTCTGAATTCTTGACCATACTTTAGATTCCCCCTGAAATGCCATCTTCTCCAAGAAGACTTTCCTGATTGTCATACCTCTACCCTCTCTGATCTTCCCTTTTGGACCTCATATAGCACTTTGTTTTACTTCTCTCAAGAGTACTCATAATATTGTATATACAATAAGTATCATGTAGTTTTGTATCTAGTAAGTATCATATAGTTAGATATTTTATCCCCTTACTAGAATCTAAGCTCTGTGAGAACAGGTACTGTGACATATGAATGTTGAATGAATTAATTCATTAACTATTAATTCATTAATTAATTAATGAGTTCTGATCTAGAGGTGGCTCTGAAAGAGTAACACCTGGCTGTAAAATTGCCTATGGAGATACTCACTATTTGAGGCAGCTTTAACAAACTATGAACCATCAAAGAGGAAGTGGTTGCCATAAGGAACTCCTGGGAATTAACAGAAGAGTGACTTATTGGAGGAAACCATATGTCCTGAAGGTCTTGCCCCTCCACCCCACCCCCAATTTGTATTCTCATTATACTCTTTGCCAAGGAGAGGAAACAATTTTCCAAAGCAATACTTGATAGAGGCTCAAAAATCCCTAGTAAGTAGCAAGAGTATGTAGAATAGCCCAAACTTGAGGTTCCTGAATTCCTATATGGGAGGTACAGCCTGCATAAGAATAAATTATATATACTGGAGGAAGAAAGGTGTGTCTGTGATTTTCACTTCTGTGATGATTTGCGTGCAGTTGTAAAGTGTGTGGTATATCATTAAAAATGTGATTATGTTAAACATGACTTATTGAAATCTGGTCCTACTTGATATGTTAAAAGATGAGATGGCACCTAACACTCCAGTATGTCTCAATTATTGGAAAATTGTCAAAGAATGCAGATAGCCTTTCCAAAAAAAAAAATCTTTCCATCGGGGGTGTCAATGCAATTTGAGTGAAGTTCAAGTTTTTAAGGTATGAAGAAGAATAGAGGAGTCAGTAGAGAGTGGGTAGAGCAAGGCAGGAAGTTTTATTGAGGGGAAGTACAGTAAGAAGGGGCACTCAGGGAAAACAAACATAGGTCAGGTCTGCTCAGTTACTAAATATAATTGGGCAGTAAAATCAGGTAATTCTTGTGGGTTTTTAATAGGGGTTTTATCTAGGTTTTCTTTCCAGGATTAGTGCTGGTTCACACTGGAGGGGGGGTGGGGAGATAAGAAGAGGCCTGGGGCATTGGTGACTAGTTGATATTCAAAGTCTAATCTGGGCTTTTTTTTTTTTTTGCTGTAAATTGTCATTTGACAGTGTGGCTAAACTATTTGTGCCAACTTGCCAACAGCTTCTTCATTTAACAGAGGAGGGAGTTAGAGAGAGTCATAGCCAGAATTAAGATCTATATAATTGGAAAAATATTAATTGCTCATAGATAGGTCAAATTAATATAATAAAAATGACAATTCTATCTAAATTTACCTATTCAGACTGCCTAAAAATTATTTTATAGAGTTAGAAAAAATAATAACAAAATTAATCTGGAAAAACAAAAAGTCAAAAATATCAAGGGAACAAATTAAAAAAAAAATGCACAGGAAGTTTGGCTAGCCATACCAAATTTGAAGCTATACTATAAAGCAGCAGTCATCAAAACTATTTGGTACTGGCTAAGAAATAGATCAATGGAATAAGTTAGGCAAAGGAGACACAGTAGTAAACAACTTTAGTAACATACTGTTTGATAAACCCAAAAACTCCAGCTTCTGGGATAGGAACTCAGTATTTGACAAAAACAGCTGGGAAAACTAGAAGATAGTATTGCAAAAACTAGGCATAGACCAATATTTTACACCTTATACAAAAATAAGGTCAAAATGGGTTCAAGATTTAGACATAAAGGGTAATACCATAGATAAATTAAGAGAGAAAGGAATAGTTTACCTTTCAGATCTTTGGAGAGGAGAACAGTTTATGATCAAACAAGAGATAGAGAATATTATGAAATGCAAGATCGAAGATTTTGAATACATTAAATTAAAAAGCTTTTGTACAAACAGAAGCAATGAAGCCAAAATCAGAAGGGAGGCAGAAACCTGGGAAACAATTTTTACAGCCAGAATTTCTGATAAAGGCCTCATTTCTAAAATATATAGGGAGGTAAATCAAATTTATAAGAATGTAAGTCATTCCTCAATTAGAAAATGGTCAAAGGATATGAAGAGGCAGTTTTCTGATAAAGAAGTCAAAGCTATCTATTGCCATATGAAAAAATGCTCTAAATCACTATTGATCAGAGAAATGCAAATTAAAACAACTCTGAGGTACCACCTCACACCTATCGGATTGGATAATATGACAAAAAAGGGAAATAATAAATGTTGGAGAAACTGTGGAAAAATTGGAATACTAATACATTGTTGGTGGAGCTGTTAACTGATGCAACCATTCTGGAGAGCAATTTCGAACTATGCCCAAAGGGCTATGGGACTGTTCATACCCTTTGACCCAGTGATACCATTGCTAGGTCTGTATCACAAAGAGACCATAGAAAAGGGAACAGGACCTACATATACAAAAATATTTATAGCAGCTCCCTTTGTAGTGGCAAAGAATTTAAAATCAAGGGAATGCCCATCAATAGGGGAATGGCTAAACAAGTTGTGGTATATGAATGTAATGGAATACTATTGTACTGTAAGAAACGATGAGCATGAGAAGTTCAGAGAAACCTGGAAGGGCTTACATGAACTGATGCTAACTGAAAGGAGCAGAACCAAGAGAACATTGTACACAGTAACAGCAACGTTGTGTGATGAACAATGGAGATAAACTTGGTTCTTCTCAGCAGTGCAAAGATCCAAAACAGTTTCAAAGAACTCAGGATAGAAAATGTTCTCAACATCCAGAAAAAAGAACTTTAAATTATGAAGATTGAACCATACTGTTTCTACTTTTGTAATGTTTTTTATTTTACTTCTTGGGGCGGGGGGGTTACCTTGTGCTCTGATTCTTCTTTCACAAGATCACTAATGTAGAAATATGTTTAATGTGATTGTATATATACAAGATATACAACTGCTTTCCGTTTTGGGGAGGAGGGAGGGAAGGGAAGGTGGGAGAAAAAAAAATTGGAACTAAAAATCCTGTGAAAATGAATGTTGAAAACTATCCTTATATGTAACTGGAAAATAAAATACTTTAAAAAAAAAAAAAAGAACTAGCCTTAAGTACAGCTAAGACAAATCGTGAAAACACACCTAAGGCAAGAAGTAGACAAACAAAACCTCTCTCAAGTACTCCAAAGGAGATCAAGTCAGCAAGAAGTAAAGATGGTGGGACAGATTGACTGCAGGGCAGTATGTGTCAGTAGACCAGGATAGAGTTTGCCTGGATAGTGCTTGTAGTCATGCTTTTCCTAATTTACCTATTCATACTTACTAACTAGGAGCTAAATCCAGTTTTTTCTATGCTACTGAAAGACTACACATATTCTTAGCACCCTCTGAATTTTAATCTTGTTGATCAAAGCTCCAGCTGCCCCACTTTAGTTAAAGTGCTGAAGATTCAAGTTCACTGTGACAGGGCTATCATTCAGAATAATCTCCAGATTGTTCTACAATCCCTGAGTAAGTGCATAATAATATCATATAATCATATGTCTACAGTTGATAAAAACAACAAAGGTCATCTTATCTAACCCCTTCATTTTGCAGATGAAGAAATGTAAAGCTTAATGGTTAAAATATTTGAAAGCACTGCTATGAGAAATGGAAGTGGTGTCAGAAATTGCTAAACTCTCCGAAGTAGTGACTGGAAATGCTGACACCTAGAACTTGATTGGCAAATTTATCTGCAGTGGCCAACAAAGAATAGTATAACCCTTTTAGTAAAAGAAATGCTCAATTATTGGCAAGCTAAGCCTACAAGACACACACAGTGTTGGGAATTAGAGTACTGGACCTCCACAGTCACTGGAAAAGACTATATTGAATGATTACTCCAAAGACAAAATGCTCAATTATTCCCTCGGATAATCAAGACAGGTATCATAGAGCAACATAGCTCCAACTCTTACCAAGCAAGGAAATTTTTTGCTCCACTTTATATAAGAAAGCATTATAGCTGGTCAGTAAGTAAGCATTTATTAAGTCCCTACTATGTGCCAGGCACTAAGCTAAGTGCTGGGGATAAAAAGAAAGGCAAAAGGAACTGCTTATTCTCAAGGAGCTCATATTCCAATGGAGGAGACAACATGTAAGCTACTATGTACAAACAAAAATGATATATAAGGAGATGGAGGAAGAGAAAGAGGGGGGAAGGTAGAGAAAGAGCAGGGAAAGGAGGGGGGAAAGGCAGAGAGACAGAGAGATACAGAGAGAAATGATAAATTAGGAAAGAATCCACAAATGGAAGGAACCAGAATTAAGGAGGATGAGGAAAGTTTTCTTGGAGGAGGTAAGAATTTATCTAGGACTTGAAGGAAGCCAGGAAAGCCAGGAGACAGAAATGAGGAGGGCATGGGGAACAGCTAGTGAAATATCCCGTCAGTATTTGGAGTGTGTTGTGGGAGGAATAGCATGGAGACCAATGTCCCTTGATTGTAGAATATGTGGTGGTGAATAAGGTATAAGAAGACAGGAAAAAGGGGGCAGCTAGGTGGCTCAGTGGATAAAGCACTGGCCCTGGATTCAGGAGGACCTGAGTTCAAATCCACCCTCAATGCCAGGAAGAAGGAGGAGGAGGAGGAGGAGGAGGAGGAGAAGAAGACAGGAAAGTAGGAAGGGGTTCTTAAGGGTTTTGAATGTCAAATAGAGGATTTTATATTTGATCCTAAAAATGAACCACTAGAACTTATTGAATGAGAGGGAGAGGTCTGATATGGTAAGACCAGTGCTTTAGGAAGATCAGCTTGACAGCTGAATGGAGAATGGACTGGAGTGGGAGAGATATGAAGTAGAGAGATCAAGTGAGTTATTGAAATTGTCTTGGTGTGATGTGATGGCCTGTATTAAGGTAGTGGAGGTGTCAGAGTAGAGAATGGAGTCATGTACAAGAGATGTTTTGAAGTTAGAATCAATAGAACTTGGCAACAGATTGGATATAGAGGATAAGAGTGGATGACATCTAGGTTGTGAGCCTGGGTAACAGGACACATAGCCATACCTTCAAAATAAATAGAGAAGTTAGGGAGAGGGGAGGGAGGGATTAGGATGTGAAGGGAGAGGATAAATTCTATTGTGGTTATGTTGATTTTAAAATGTCTTTGGGGCATACAGTTCAAGATGTCCAATAGGGAGTTGGAGATTCAAGGCTGGGGGATCAGGAGAAAAGTTAGGGTTGGATACATAGAAAGATTATAGAGAGATTGTTTGAATCTATGAAACCTGATTAAATCAATGTAATATCATTGAGGAAGAAGAGAAGAGGGGCCAGGACTAAATCTTGAAGGATACCCAGTACTAGGGGTGACCTGGATGTTGGTCTATCAAAGGAGAATTAGAAGGAACATTGAGGTAGGTAGGAGGGAAGCCAGTATAAAATAACATCATTAACACCTAGAGACAAAATAATGAGAATAAAAGGATGATTGACAGTGAAAAAGACTACAGAGATGTCAATAAGGGTAAGTATTGGTGGGGGGGAGGTGGAGTCATGAGCTTTGGCCAAGAGATTATTAGTAATTTTGGAGAGAGCAGTTTCAGTTGAATGATGACGTCAGAAACCATATTTTAGAGAGTTAAGAGAGTAAGAGGAAATGAAGGCAGTGACTGTTAGTGGTTTTCTCAAAGGAAAACACAAAAGGGAAAAAATGTATAGGAAAGAAGCTGTCATGGAAGGTTATATCAAATGAGGATTTTAGAGGATGGAGTAGACACGGGCATGGTCAAAACAGCCAATGGATGGAGAGGGATTGAAGATAAGTGAGAGAGTGGGGATGATAGAGAATACAATCTGTTGGAGAAGATGGGATAGAATGGGATCATTTAGACATGTAAAGGGATTTGTCCTGGCTAGAGCCAATTCTTCATGTGATACTAGAAAAAAAGAGGAGATGGTGACAGAGGACATATAAATGGTATGAGATGACAAGAGCATAAGACAAATCTTTGGGAAAATAGCACCTTTTTTCAGTAAAATATAAGGCAAGTTTCTCATCTGAGGGAGTAGAGGAGAAGGAGCTATGAGAAATCTAAGAGAGAATTAAAAGGTTTTGAAAAGCTGATGTGTTCAATGGCATAGGGAGTCAATAGTAATGGACGGGGTGGAACATAGAAATCTTTCCATATAAAGGCTGGTAGAGATTGTGTAACATAAATTTGTAACTGATCTAGTCACTTTGCTTTCTTGATTTTCTACAACTTTGTCTGGCATGAATATAGAGATAATACATATATGTGTGTGTTGTATGTATTGTATACATGGGTGTGTATACAAATGTATATGTGTGCATACACATATGTGTATGTGTGCATATACATGCATATGTGTATTTTTGTATATTCTGAGTATGGTACATCTATGTGCATAGATAGATAGATTGATAGATATACATGCATGAAATATATAGTAGCATATACTAGAAAGGCTCTAGGAACAGGAAGACCTGGGTTCAAATCCTTTATCAGTCACATTCTTCCTTGTAGTCAGTGACGAATCAGTCGACCTCTTAGTATCAAGAAGCAACTTTCTTAAAACTATAATTTAGCCATCCCCCCCTACAGAGGAAGAACTATGGACTCTGAATGTAGACCAAAGCACACTTTAAAAATTATTTTTCTTGTTTTGGGGTTTTTTTTAATTCTTTCTCATTTTTTTCCCTTTTGTTCTTATTTGTCTATCATAACATGACTAATGTGTAAATATGTGTAACATGATTGGACTTGGATAACCTATATCACATTGTTTACCATCTTCAGAAAAGGGGAGAGGAGGAATGAAGAGAGGGAGAGAAATTTGAAACTCAAACTCTTATAAAATTAATGTTAAAAACTTTATTTACATGTAACTGGAAAAATTAAATACTATTTACAAAAAACAAAATTAAAAACCCTATAATTTAAAGACAGATAACCTATCTGATTCAGTAGAGGCAGTTTTCATAAAAGCAGCTGCCTAAGCCAATGAAATCACAAATTCAGACATTAGCTTCTGGACTGTGGGTGGGTAAGTAGGAAGAAAGTTTCATATGCTTTTTCTAAGCAGTGGGCTCTGGCAGTGAATTCTATAGAAACTCAAAGGAGGGGGTGAGGAAGAATTTGATATCTGGGGTCAAAGACTTCCTGGAGGGGGGGAACTTGACCTGAGCCTTAAAAAAGTGACAGGATTTAGATCATTCTGTGTATACTTTTTAATATCAACTAATGCCAGTTATCATTGTATGCATGTTCAAATTGATGTCTGAGATACATTTCTATACTTCTTCCCTAAATTGTAAATTTCATTCGATGCTGCATAGTGCTTCATTCAAACTGGAGATAATCCATGAAAAATTTGTGTTGATAGTAATAAAAGTATTTTCTTCCTATATCCCTCCTGTGGATCAGCCTTGGTGATTCCCTTTAAATAGAGACTAAATTTGGAAGGTTATACTCACCTCAGGGACATCATCTCAACTCCCATTAGCATTTAAAATTAATGTTCTATAAGCCACTAAGAAAAATAGAGAAACAATTATAAATAAAGAAGATTTATCTTTCCCCTGACTTATAGGAAGAAATACATTCTCTGTATGTGGAGGTATAATTCCTTCTTGGATTAATTATGGTTTCTGTGCTTTCTCCAGGAGAGGAATATATCAGGAGGCTGTAATTTTTCTAATTCAAGATGAATTTTGGAAAATGAATGTTGAAAAGAAACTGTAGAATAGCTTCTCAAGTGGTTCTGTATTGTGATGCTAAGGTGGGAGGCTTGGGTGGGAGATGGGGAGAGAATGGACTCTTCAAACTGCAGCTCTGCCACATACCTCCTATGTGACCTTAGTTAAGTAATTTCCTAGCTCATAAAGTGCAGGAGTTAGAATGAATGAACTCTAACATCCTTTCCAACTCTAAACCCTATAATTCCATGATGTTACATAATAAATGTTAAGTTCCAAGAACCCAAAAGTCAAGTTCATATTTAATAGATATTGAACTTTGTGGCAAAGGACAAAAATGGAAGATCATTAGCATTTATATTAAAGGCACATGCTAAATGAAGTTATAACATTGACTTCAACAAGCCCCACAGTCAAGTAGCTATCCAACAAGTGATTCCATATGTTGTGCCCTGTCATATGTCACTCTATCTTGGTTAATGCATGAGTTTACTTAATGAATGGTGAAATGGACCTTCTTGTCTAATACCTGGACACTAATGCAAGGGAGATTTCTCCCAACAAAGTCATGCTCTTGAATCACTTCCTCCCCACCCATTCTCTGTTCTTCTAAGGCAGTATTTTTTCTTCTCTCTAGTAACCTGTATTAAGCACTGTGCAAGTGTAAGTGTAAGCACTGTAATCCAGCACACATACACACACACACACACACACACACAGGTACTTAATTATTATTATCTTTTTTTTGTGGAGCAATGAGGGTTAAGTGACTTGCACAGGGTCACACAGCTAGTAAGTATCAAGTGTTTGAGGCCAGATTTGAACTCAGGTACTCCTGAATCCAGGGCCAGTGCTTTATCCACTGCATCACCTAGCTGCCCCCTAATACCGCACCACTTAGATTCCCCCTTAATTATTAATTCTAATTTATTACAGTAGCTGTGAATTTCAAGGTATAAACTGCACATAGCTCATGTATACAAAAAGCACAGGTGTGTATTCTGTATAATTAAAGTAGTCAATCCCATGACTACTGCAACAGGGGATGAAACACACAAGGTTTTTTTAATTTTAAAAAGTGTCTACTACATGTAAATTGTTTTCATTCCCTTTACTCTACTGCTTTCTATACTGTGTCCTGATTTTATGCTTCTTACTAGTCCATTCTGTAATTCCATTTAGAGATACCACTTCTGGTGAATGGAGAGGTAAGACTCTGCCTTGCTTCTTTTTAGTCTCCCCGGCTTTGCCTGTTCTAAGATGTACTTTCTCCTGCCCTGACCAATTAAAGCATTATCTTCCTTTATCAACCCTATTCTCTCAATGAGCTATATCCCTTCAATTTTCTTAAAGTTTAGGTATGACCTTGTCACTAGCCTCCTCTATAAACTACAGACATTCCCTATTATTATTTATTTTATTTTTTGCAGCAAACATTTATTTATTTTTTCCAGTTACATGTAAAGGTAGTTTTCAACATTCATTTTCATAAGATTTAGAGTTCTAAATTTTTCTCCCTCCCTCCCTTTCCTCCCCTCCTTCCACAAGACAACCACCAAACTGGTACAGGTCATATATATTCAATCCACATGTGCTCTTTTTATCAGCTCTTTCTATGGGAGTGGATAGTATGCTTCATCATTAGTCCCTTGGGATTGTCTTGGATCTTTGTAATGTTGAGAATAGTCAAGTCATTCAAAATTGCTCATTGAATAATACTGCTGTCACTATGCACAGTGTCTTCCCAATTCTGCTCATTTCACTATATATCTGTTGATATGAGTTTTTCTGGGATCATCCTGTTGGTCATTTCCTATAGCACAATACCATTCCACTACAATCATATATCACCACAGCATCTTCATTTATTCCTCATGTGATAGACATTCCCTTGATTCCCAATTCTTAGTCACCACAAAGAGTTCCTATAAATATTTTTTGTACAATTTCCCCCTTTCTTTTTGGCAGCTTGCAACATATTCTCCTTGACCTGGGAGCTCTAATATTTGGCTATAATATTCCTGGGAGTTTCTTTTTGGGATCTCTTTCAGGAGGTGATTGGTGGATTCTTTCAATATCTACTTTACCTTATGCTTCTAGAATATCAGGGCAGTTTTCCCTGATAGTTTCTTGGAAGATGATGTCTAAGCTCTTTCCTTGATCATGGTTTTCAGGTAGACCAATAATTTTCAAATTATCTCTCCTGGCTCAATGTTCCAGGTCAGCAGTTTTTCCAAGAAATATTTCACATTGCCCTCTATATTTTTATTCATTTGGATTTGCTTTATTGTGTCTTGGTTTCTCATAAAGTCACTAGCTTCTGTCTGTTCAATCCTAATTCTTAGACAATTATTTTCATCAGAGAGCTTTTCCATTTGGCTTTTCAAGCTGTTGACTTTTTTCTCATGTCTTTCCTGCATCATCCTCATTTCTCTTTCCATTTTTTCTTCTACATCTCTAACTTTATCTTCAAAGTCCTTTTTGAGCACCTCTATGGCCTGAGACAAATTTATATTTTTCTTGGAAGCTTTAGATATGGGGCCCTGATGTTGACATCTTCCTATGAGGGTGCACCTCAATCTTCCTTGTCACTAAAGAAACTTTTTATGGTCCTCACCTTTCTCTGTCTGCTCATCTTGCCTGTCTTTTACTTGACTTTTAGCTCCTTAAAGTAGGGCACTGTTTCCAGGCTGTACTATCCCAAGCTTCAGGAGGTCCCAGGTGGTATGATTTAAGGAGGACCAGGTTCTTCACTCACCTGGCCTGTTGACTGGTCCATAGATGATGCCAGACCAACTTGAAAATCAACCAGCTTTGTGTGTTGTGGTTGTCAGCTCTAATGAGCCTGTGCCCCTCCCCACCTGTGCCACTGCTGCTCAAGCCTATCTCCTAGTTCCCAGCAGGGGTGAAAAACCCAATTTCTGCAGAGACCCCTGTAATCTCCCCCTTGCCAAGGGCTCAGCCCTCTCACCAGACTGTGAACTTAGTTCCAGATGACACTAGCACTGCAGCTGATTCAGAGGCCCTGGGGGTCTCTTTTTCTGGTGAGACCTTACTGGGACTGGTTCTGTGTCAGGGTGACTGTGGGGTTCGGTTCCACTCCTGTCTCAGTCCAGCAGCTCCTTCCTTCTGACCATTCCAGCTATCCTTAGTTGGAAAATTATCTCCGCACATTCTGTGGATTTTGCTGCTCCAGGAATTGTCCTATGGCATTATTTGGATGTTTTTTGGAGCAATCATGTAGTGCGTTCAAGAGCTCACTGCCTTTCCTCCACCATCTTGGCTCTGAATACCCCCTATTATTTTTATGATCAAATAAACATTCCTCTGTTTAGACTATAAAGCCCTTCATCTACCTTTAAAAGCACCAACTTATCTTTTCAGCCTTCTTACACATTATTCCCTTTCACTCACACAATGAATGGTGTAATCAAATGGACCTTCTTACTTTTCCTTTTCATAGTGATCCATCTCCTGTCTCCATGCCTTTCTAATGACACTCACCCATAACTGGAAAGTACTCCTTCCTTAACTTTGCCTCTTAGAATCCATAGTTTTTTTTAAGGCTCAATTCAAACAACAGTTCCTACATGAAATGTTTTCTTATCCTTCCAACTACTCTTCTCCCCTCAAATCACCCTTGATTATAAGGTCCTTTTGAGTAGGTGCTATGTTCCCCAAATCTAGCACAGTCCCTGGCACAGACTATATATTTAATAAATGCTTTGATTGAATGATTGATTGATTGATGAGAGCCTAACTTTGAATTTGCCATCTGGATCTTCTACCTATATTTTCTCTCTTAGCAATTTATTCCCTTTCTACATGATTTTTCCTCTCTCCTTCCTGTTCTGTCTGCTTTAACAGTAATTTTTGGTGTACTTTATGAAACTCACTTTCTCTCACTTATATTTGATCCAGATGAAGTCCTGCCAAGTTAGGAATGTAACTTTCCCTTAAAATATCACCTTCAGCAAGTTTAATATAACATCTGCATTTTAGAATAGGGCAGAAATCATACAAGGAGAAGTTTAAACTTCTCAAGGTGCTGTATAATAAGAATGTATTCATCTCATTGGTAACTACATTTTTCTTGAAGCCTAAGGTCCTGAGAGCCTAAGCTGATTACAACATGATGAAACTTCAAATTTTCATGGAATGCTTCGCTAGTGATGAAGGACTATCTTCACAATAAGGAGATATATAGGAGGAAGAAATAAAAGCCAAACCATGAGACAGGGATGGCAGAAGGTCTCTGGTCACAAAGATAACTAGGAAAAAAAGTTAGCATGAAGATTAACTCCACAATATTCTAGCAGGGGAAATGGACCATCTTTCTCTGCTTGACAACCTCTAGTGATGGGGATCATATATTCTGGGGCAGTGCATTAATCTTAATTCAACAATAAGAAACAAACATGTATTAAATGCCTATTAAGTGCAAAGCATTGTATTAGGTTCAATGGATTAAAAATAATAGTAGTTCCTCATATAGCTTAAAAGCAATCCAAGAGCTTATATTTTTATTTAACTTCTTTGACCCTCAATTTCATCATTTGTAAAATGTGACCACTGATACTAGTATAATATATATTACTATCTTGTAGTAAGGAAAGCATTTTGTAAATTTATTATTTATTTTTATTTATTTATTTATTTATTTTAGTGAGGCAATTGGGGTTAAGTGACTTGCCCAGGGTCACACAGCTAGTAAGTGTTAAGTGTCTGAGGCCGGATTTGAACTCAGGTACTCCTGACTCTAGGGCCAGTGCTCTATCCACTGCACCATCTAGCTGCCCCTATTATTTATTTTTAATATTTTTGTTTAAAACCATCTTCTTTCCAATACCTCCCCTATTCATTGAGAAGGCAATATGGTAGCAATTAAACATGTGAAATCATGTGAAGCATATTTCTATATTAGCCATGCTACCAAAAAAAAGTAAAAAAATAGAGTAAAAAGAAATAATTCATTTTGTACTCAGATTTCATCAGTTCTCTCTCTAAAGATGGATAGTATTTTTCATCATGGGTCCTTTTGGGAATTGTCTTGGATCACTGTCATGATCAAAGAAGCTAAGTCTGACAGTTGATCATTGTTAAAAATATTGCTGTTAGGGGGCAGCTAGATGGCACAGTAGATAAAGCACTGGCCCTGAATTCAGGAGGACCTGAGTTCAAATTTGGCCTCAGACACTTGACACTTACTAGCTGTGTGACCCTGGGTAAGTCACTTAACCCTTATTGCCCCTCAAAAAAAAATTCTGGTACTGTTGAGCTATTTTTGTTCAATTCATTCTGCAATAATTCATATGTCTTCCCAGATTTTTCCTGAAACTATTCCTCTTATCAGTTCATATAGAAGAATAGAATTCCATCACAGTCATGTAACACAAATTGTTCCACAATTCTCTAATTGATGGGCATCTTCTAATTTCCAGTTCTTTACCCCCACCAAAATAACAACTATAAATATTTTTGTACATATAGATTATTTTTCCCTTTTCTCTGATCCCTTTGGGATACAGGCCTTAGGGTGATATTGCTGGGTCAAAGTGTATGAGCACAGTATTCTTGTCCTTTGGGTATACTTCCAAATTTTTCTCCAGAATCTTTGGGCCAACTCACAACTACACCAGCAATATTGTTGTATCTATTTTTCCACATTCCATCTAGCATGTGTCATTTTCCTTTTCTATAACGTTAGCCAATATTATAGATATGAGGTACTACCTCATAGTTGTTTTAATTTGCATTTCTCTAATCAATAGTGGTTCTGTGGTTGATTTTTAAAAATAAGACTATAGATAGTTTTAATTTCTTCTGAAAACTGTCTGATCACATAATTTTACCATTTATTAAATTGGAGAATGACTTTTTTTTTTGAGGGGGGGGAAGCAATTGGGGTTAAGTGACTTGCCCAGGGTCACACAGCTAGTAAGTGTCAAGTGTCTGAGGCTGGATTTGAGCTCAGGTCCTCCTGAATTCAGGGCCAGTGCTTTATCCATTGCACCACCTAGCTGCCCCATGACTCTTATTTTTATAATTTTGACACAGTTTCCTGTATATTTGAGAAATCAGGCCTTTATCAGAGAAACTTACAGTAAAAAAGTTCCCCTAGTTCCCTGCTTTCATTCCAAGGTCACTTGTCTATGTTGGTTTTGATTATGTACAAACTTTTTAATTTCATGTAATCAAAATTATCCATTATACTTCCTGTGATTTTGTCTATCTCTTGTTTGGTTATAAACTCTTCCCTTATCTAAAAATGTGAAAGGTAAAATTTTCCATGCTCTCTTAATTTGCTTATGATATCAACCTTTATGTCTAAATCCTGTACCCATTTTGACCTTATCTTGATATATAATGTGAGATGTTGGTCTATGCCTAAATTTTATTAAACTGCTATCCAATTTCCCCAGAAATGTTTTTCATATAATGTGTTCTTCCCTCAAAAGATTGGATTTGGGGGTGTATAACACATAAGGTTACTATAGCCATTTACTAGTAAGTATTGTGTACTTAATCTCTTCCATCGATCCATCACTTTATTTCTTAATACCAAATTGCTTTGATGATTACCATGGTGTAATATAGTTTGAAATCTGATTCTGCTAGATCAACTTCCATCACATTTTTTCATTGATTCCCTTGATATTTCTGACCTTTTTGTTGTTCTAAGTTGATTTTTAAAATTAATTTTCTAGCTCCATAAAATAAAATTTTGGTACTTTGGTATGAAACTAAATAAGTAAATTAATTTATACAGAATTGTCATTTTTATTATATTGGCTCAACCTACCCTTAAGCAATTAATATTTTTCCAATTGTTTAGATCTATCTTTGTGTGAAAAATGTTTTGTTAATTGTGTTCATACTTGGCAGGTAAACTTCCAAATATTTATTTATATTTATATATACATATATACCTACACACATTTAAATATATACATAGATATTTTTTCTTCCCTCTTTTGGCTACTTCAATGATAGTGAGGTTCAAGCAGTACCCCCTATCCCCACCACCATTTTCTCCATTCACCAAAGGAGCTCTTCCTTATACATTTTTTTTTATGTGAAATATTGTCTCCATTCTTCCTCTCCCTTCTGCTTTCTCCCAATGCTTTCTTCTTTCTCATCCCTTCATTTAAAAAAAAATCAACCCAACATAATTACAAAATTTGATATGACATGCTATTTTAAAGCTGTTTGGAGGGAAATGTTCCAAGAGTTTATTTGTGTTGCTGCTTCTATTCCACCATCTTCATGGAAAGTATTTCAATGACTAAATTAAATATAGGTGATAGATAAAAGAACAAGTGAATATATGAATGAGTGGATGGATGGATCTAAGTCTGAACTATTAAAATTTATCATTGTCAAGATACGTCAAAGATTGTAAAACTTTTATACTTCATTGGTCTCTGTTAACCTCCTTAAAAATTCCATTCTCCCAAGAACTTTTTAATATGAAGAAAGAGGGAACTATTTGTATTTAGTTTTATCCTAATTTTAGAAAAAGTATTTAATATGTGTGGTAAAAAAGTGAAAGCTTTTAACAGTCAGTTAGGACACCAGGTTTTGAAGGACCACCCTTTCAGGGAGGAGACCGTGACAAGCCGCCCGTGCATCTGCTAAGCGCTCCACTTCTGGGGTGTGAGTTTAAAGGCAAGGAGAGAATGGAAGTGATGTCTCTCTCTTTCTCTCTCCTCGCCTGCTGGCTTGCTCTGCACACACAGACGCTGACTCAGGTTCGACTCGGCCTGGTCCTCCATAACAGCACGTGCTTGACGCGGTTCTCAACCTCAGAGGTGACCTTGGGTTTTTGGTGAGTTCTATACAGAATATAGATTAAGCTTAGATCTAAGACTATTTGTTTGTATTTCTACTTTCCTATCCCTCTAATCAACATCACCTTGTTTTGTTGGCTAAATAATTCCCAAACAATCAAAGCTCTAACTAAAGATCAGAGGGTTCTTTCACTTACTGGTATGGGAGATAAATAAGGGAAAGGTTAAAAGGGAGTTTAATGCTCTTGTATCCAATTTTAAATCTCACATATGGTATAGATTATGACATTTTTTAAAGATTATAGCAATGCTACAGAGAATCAGACTAAGCAAATGCTTTCCTTTTTCGTCCTTTCTTGGTTTACCTTATAAGTGTTATCAAACATATCACTCACTAATTTTAAATATATGTGTGTTTTGTGTGGATATATAACAAATATATTTAAAAACTCATTATACACACATAAAATATGTGTATATTCCTAAATAGTATTAAAGCATGGTTCATTTTCTAAAATAGAATTATTAATTTTCTTCATTTAAAGAAACATCAAGGGGGCAGCTAGATGGTGCAGTGGATAAAGCACTGGCCCTGGATTCAGTAGGACCTGAGCTCAAATCTGGCCTCAGACACGACACTTACTAGCTGTGTGACCCTGGGCAAGTCACTTAACCCTCATTGCCCTGCCAAATAGAAAAAAGAAAAGAAAATAAAGAGAGAGGAACATTCAAAAATAAGCTATAGTTAGCTGGATCCAGTTATCTTAGGCATTTGTAGAATTATTTTCCCCCTCAGACTCAATCAATTATATTTTATTTGTCATTTTCATTTTTTAAATAATCAAAGGCAAAAAAAGCAAACCAGCATAGATTTCCTGATCTTAAATCAGGAAAATTTACTTTCTTTAAGGGAAGAAATTGGCTTCTTTCTGTCTTTTTAATCCAAGTTTTTAGCATGGAAACTTGCACAGAGTAGGAGCTTTGTAAATGCTAGGAATTATGAAGAATTTATTTAGAATTTTAAAGTTTGCAACATGCTTTACCTATATCTTCTTAGTTGGGTTTCACAGTAACTCAGAGATAAATACTATAGGTACAGATATTATTGTCCTAGTTTATAGACAAAGAAATTGGGTCTCAGGGGTTATTTTTTTCCCCTCATTTACTGTCTTTTTTTTATTTAGCATTTTTGCCAAACTCATGTAAAAACAATTTTAACATGCATTTTTAAAACTTTGTGTTCTAAATTATCTCCCTTCTTTCTTTCATACCTCCGCTCCTTGAGAAGGCAACCAATTCAACACAAGTTATATATGTATAGTCATGCAAAACATTTCTATATTAGTCATTTTATGAAAGAAAACAGACAAAAAGCCTACAGAAAAATAAAGAAAAAAGTATGCTTCAATCTGTATCCAAACTCCACCAGTTCTTTCTCTAGGAATGGATAACATTTTTTATCATAAGTCCCTCAGAGTTGTCCTTGATCATTGCATTGCTGAGAAGAAACAAGTCATTCACAGCTGATCATCTTACAATATTACTGTTAATTTGCACATAGTGCATTTCACTTTGTATCAACTCATGTAAGTCTTTCCAGGTTTTTTGAGAGCATCCTGTTCATCATTTATTGTAGCACAATATTATTTGCTTATAATCATACTACAATTTATTCAGCCATTCCCCAATTGATGGACATCCCCTCAGTTTCCAATTTATTTGCCACCAGAAAAGAGCTTCTATAAATATATTATTTTTTGGATATATGAGCCCTTTCCCTTTTTGTTTTCTATATCTTTTTGGAAACAGACCTAGTAGGGGTATTGCTAGGTCAGATTATACATAGTTTTATTGCCCTTTGGACACGGTTCCAAATTGGATAAAAACACAATACACAATTGATAAATCAATTCACAATTCCACTAACAGTGAATTGATGTCTCATTTTCCCTATATCCCCTATAATATTTATCATTTTCTTCGGCTATCCTATTATTAAATCCAAGAGGTATGAGGTAGTACCCCAGAATTGCTTTGACTTACATCTTTCCAATCAATGTTTAGAAAACATTTTTTAATATGGCTATAGATAGTTTTTTATTATTTCATTTGAAAACTGGTCATATTTTTAGATACTTTATCAGTTGGGGAAAGGCTCTTATTTTAATAAATTTGACTCAGTTCTCTATATGTTTAAGAAATGAGGCCTTTATCAGAAAAATGCTTCAAATTTATTTTCATAGTTAATATTGCCATATTTCCCTCCCTCCTATTCCATCCCCATGTCTAAAATTTATTCTCTATCTCCTTTCACCTTCCTCTCAAGTGTATTGTTTCTGATTACCCTCTCCCCCAGTTTGCCCTATCTTTTATCACACACCCCCATCCCCTTCACCTCCTGCTTTCCTGCAGGGTAAGATAGATTTCTATACCCAATTCGTGTGCATGTTATTTTCTCTTTGAGCCAATTCTGATGAGAATAAGGTCCACTAACTCCCCCTCAAACCCCCCATCTTCTCCTCCATTATATAAACTTTTTCATGCTTCCTTTATGTGAGATAATTTACTCCATTCCACTTCTCCCTTTCCCTTTCTCCAGTTCATTCTCTCACTGTTTCATTTTATTATTTTTAGATATCATCACTTCATATTCTACCCACACCTATGCCCTCTGCCTGTGTATACTCCATCCAACTGCCCTAATAAATGAGGAAGTTCTTATGAGTAATAGTATCATCTTTCCCTATAGGGATGTAAACAATTCAACCTTTTAAAAACACTTATGTTCTTTTTTCCTGTTTACCTTTTTATGATTCTGTTCAATCTTGTATGTGAAAGTCAAATTACCTATCCAACTCAGGTCTTTTCATCAAGAATGCCTGAAAGTCCTTTCTTTCACTGAATTCCTATTTTTCTACCGAAGTACTATGCTCAGTTGTAGGTAGATGATTCTTGGTTGTAATCCCAGTTCCTTTGCCCTCTGAAATATCATATTCCAAACCTTTCTGTCCCTTAACATAGAAGCAGCTAGATTTTGTGTTATCTTTATTGTGGCTCTACAATAATTGAATTGTTTCTAAGTCTATCCCAGCTGATTATCACACAATGTTGCTGTTACTATGTACAATATTCTCCTGGTTCTGGTCACTTCACTCAGTATGAGTCCACTTAAGTCTTTCCAGGTTTTTCTGAAACCTGCATGCTTATCATTTCTTACAGAACTATAGTATTCCATTACATTCATATACCATAATTTGTTAAGTCATTCCCCAATTGATGGGTATCCCCTTGATTTCCAATTCTTTGCAACCACAAAAGGAGCTGCTATAAATATTTTTGTACATGTGACTCCTTTTCCTTTTTTCATGATCTCTTTGGGATACAGAACCAATAATGGTATTACTGGATCAAAAAGTATGAATAGTCCCATAGCCCTTTGGGCATAGTTCCAAATTGCTCTCCAAAATGGCTGGATCAGTTCACAACTCCACCAATAGTGCATTAGTGTTCCAATTTTCCCACATCTCCAACATTCATTATTTTCTTTTTTTTGTCACATTAGCCAATATGGTAGGTGTGAAGTGGTACCTCAGAGTTGTTTTAATTTGCATTTCTCTAATCAATAGTGATTTTAAGCATTTTTTTTCATATGGTTATAGCTTTGATTTCTTCATCTAAAAATTTCCTGCTCATATCCTTTGACAATTTCTCAATTAGGGAATAACTTGTATAGTCCAATAATTTTCAAATATCTCTCCTGGATCTATTTTCCAGATCAGTTGTTTTTCCAATGAGATATTTCACATTGCCTTCTATTTTTTCATTCCCTTGGTTTTGTTTTATTTTTTTAAATTTATCACAAATTCATTAGCTTCCACTTGCTCAATTCTAATTTTTAGGGAATTATTTTCTTCCTTTTTCAGTTGGATAATTTGGCTTTTCAAGGCATTCTTTCCTCACTGGTTTTTTGTACCTCTTTTTCCCCCTGTAGGCTGGGATCTTTTTTTCAAATTTTTTAAAATTCTTTGTAAGAAACATTTTCATTTATAGTTTGGGGTTCCTGTTTTTAAGGGTGTTATTTTCTTTAGCATTTTTTTGTGTTTCCTTTACCAAGCTGTTGACTTTTTTCCCATAATATTCTTGCATTACTCTCATTTCTCCTTCCATTTTTCTTCAAACTCTCTGACTTTATTTTTGAAGTCTTTTATGAGCCATTCCATGGCCTGAGACCAATTCACATTTTTCTTGGAGGCTTTGGATATAGGAACTTTTACTTTGTTATCTTCTCCTGAGGGTGTGTTTTAATCTTCCTTGTCACTATAGTAACTTTCTATGTTCAGAATATTTTTTTTTCTGGTTGTTCATTTCCCCAGAACTATTTCTTGACTTTTAACTCTTTGTTAAAGAAGGGCTCTGCTTCCAGGCTGGAGGCTGTACTGTCCCAAGATTCAGGGTTTTGTACAGATGATTTCAGAGTTGCTTCTAGGGATCTATCAGGTTTCAGTTCTTCCAAGGTAGAATGATCTAAGGAGAGGTGTGTTTACTATTCTCCTGGCCTGTGCTCAATTCTGTGAATCACCACAAGCCTACTTTTCTTCCCTGGAATTGTAAGGAGAATTCCCACTCCACTGTGGCCACAAGCTTAGGTGTGTTAGCACTCCTCCCTGCCCTGCGACTGCCACACAGGCCTGGGACCTGATCCAAGTATGGGTAAAACAACAGAGTCTTCCCTCAGTGCTAGAAAAGAGACCCCCGTAATCTCCTTCTGGCCAATTGTTAGATCCCCCACTTACCATCTGTGTGATAAGAGTTCTAGAAGAAGTTGCTACTTATGATGATTTTGGTGGCTCCCAAAGTCTGCTCCTGGTTTGCTGGGTCTGGGTCTGTGCTGTCTGTGACTGCACTGGTGCAGCCTACACTGCACTATACTCCACTCTCATCTAGATGTGACAGAATTTTCCTGCCAACATTCTAAATTATCTTTGGCTGGAAAATTATTTCACCCTGTCCTTTTGTGGGTTCCAATGCTCTAGGAATTGTCTTATGTCTTAAAGAGGGGTTTTGGGGAGAACTCAGGCAAGTCACTGCCTTTCCTCTGCCACCTTGGTTCTGCCCCTAGACTTATATTTTTAACAAACATATTAATCAAATCTAATTCAATTAAAGAAATGTTTAACAAACACCTACTATATACAAACCATTTTGAGAGGCATAAAGGAATACAGAAAATGAAACATAGCTCCTTCCCTAAAAGAGCATACATTCCAAGATGATTTAAGAATGGCATGGAAAGACTTGTATGAAATGGTGCATAGTGAACTGAGAAGAATCCAAGAGAAGATTGTGCACAGAGACAACAATATTGTTTAATGAAGAACTGTGAATGACTTAACTATTCTCAGCAATACATGATCCAAGATGATCCCAAAGGACTAATGATGAAGCATACTATCCACCTCCAAAGAAAGAATTGATATTGATTAACACAGACTGAAGCATGCTATTTTTCACTCTTTCATTTTTTCTTTTATTTAACTTTTCTTATAACAATGACTAATATGAAAATGTTTTACATAACTGTATGTATAACCTATATCTGATTGCTTACCACCTCAGGGAGGGGGCAGGTGTGGGAGGGAAGGAGTAATGAAATTTGGAACTCAAAACTATAAATAAAAATGTTTTTATTAGAAAAAAAAATCTTACATTCTATTAAAGCTTTTAGGGCGGCTAGGTGGCGCAGTGGATAAAGCACCAGCCCTGGAGTCAGAAGTGCCTGAGTTCAAATCCAGCCTCAGACACTTAACACTCACTAGCTGTGTGACCCTGGGAAAGTCACTTAACCCCAATTGCCTCACTAAAAAAAAAAAAAAAGTTTTTAAAACCAAAGGAGTGTCATACACTTTAAAGTAATTAATTTAAGAAGATGTGTATTTCATATAGTGAAGCTACCATTTTTTCAAAATGCTAGTAATAACAATCATTGTAATTCCTCGTATGGGATGGAAGCTTCAAGGAAGAGAACAGTTAACCAGTGTCTTCCCCCAACAGTCCCCACCCCCAACAGTCTCTGTCTTCCCCATACAACATAATTTCATCACAAATATGGTAGAAGAATTTTTTTTCTACCTTGAGGTTTCAGGAATTGCAATTCTGTTTGTCAATTACATTGTACAACAAGTCAATGTGTTTCTGATAAAAAAAAATGAGGAACACATTTTTGGAGAATTATGTAAATAACCTGTCAAAATCCATAAACTACGGGATTACAAATATGATGAACATTTTTCTAAGCCAAAAATTTTGATACACAGTCTGTCAGAGGATATCTCTTTTTCAAAGTTTTATTAAATGTATGCATTATTTCAGTCAAGACTGTCCTGGAAAATCAGGATGGATGGTCACCATAGTTATATGTAACCATTGGATATCAACTAATGAAGCTTCCATGAGCCAAAGTAGATATGCTGTTTATTTGCCACTAGAACTCATTTCTAAAACTGTTCTTAGTTTCTTTTTTCAAAGAACTCTTAGCATTGTCATAAATAGTCTCATATATCTGCCTTATTCCTGGGTGGTGAGGTTCCTCACTCTTCTCTTCATTTTAAAGCAAAGCAAAAAGAGACAAAGAAAGTTCAAGCTGATGACCCTATTCAATAAACTTCAAAGATGCCCTCTTGTCTTTAGAATCAACATAGGTGCCTCTGTTTAATATTTAAAGCTTTCAGAACCCTGGATACAAATGAGCTTTCTAGCTTTATTTAAAATTACTCCCATCCTGTACTCTCTAGTACCAAAAAACTGCCCTCTTTCCATTCCTCAGTCATAACACTCCATCTCCTACTGCCATACTCTTTCACTAACTAAAAAGTTTATTGTGTACCTATAATGAACTCCTTCCTCAACTCTGGCTCTTAGAATTCCTTCTTTACTTAGAAACTCAGCTCCAGTAGCACATTCTTCATGAAAGAGACTGACCCTCCCCCATCTACTAATTCCCTGACCCAAAATATCTACAGTATATTGTTATATATAGGAATATACTCATATGTGTTCATGCTACTCTCCCCCAACACCCAACAATGTAAACTCCTTAGGGAGACAAACTGTTCCTATTTTACTTTTGAATCCCCAGGGCTTAGCCCTGTGCCTAGCACATAGATAAAATTTTATAATTGCATTGGTTGATTGATTTGTTAAAAAAAAACGTCAATTATTCATATGTGTGAGATTTAAAATTGAATACAAGAGCATTAAACTCCCCTTTAACCTTTCCCTTATATATCTCCCAGACCAGTAAGTGAAAGAAGCCTCTGAGCTTTAGTTAGAGCTTTTATTGTTTGGGAATTAATTAGCCAACCAAACAAGGTGATATTGATTAGAGGGATAGGAAAGTAAAAATACAAATTAGTCTTAGATCTAAGCTTAGTCTATATTCTATATAGAACTCATCAAAAACCCAAGGCCACCTCTGAGGTTGAGAACCGCGTCAAGCACGTGCTGTTATGGAGGACCAGGCCGAGTCAAACCTGAGTCAGCGTCTGTGTGTACAGAGCAAGCCAGTGGGCGAAGAGAGCAAAAAAGACATTACTTCCATTCTCTCCTTGCCTTTAAGCTCGCAACCCGGAAGTGGAGTGCTTAGCAGACAGAAGCAGAGTGCTTAGCAGACGCACTGGTGGTTCATCATGGTCTCCTCCCTGAAAGGGTGGTCCTTCAAAAAACTGGTGTCTTTCAGTTATCACTAACCTACTGTTAAAGAAAAACTTTCACTTTTTACCACATATGGAAAATTTTGAACCAGAACCTCCCAATCCAGGGCTTTTGCACTGAACTCTGTTTTCACAACTCAAATTCATGAAATTATCAATTTTGACCTATGAAAATCACCTTTCCTAAGTGTTGCCCACACATTTCTCCAAATCTTCACTTCAGCCTACCTACTGAATGTTTTGCTGACTCATGTCTTCTTCCCCTGCTTGGGTAAAAGACTATCTATGAGATGGGGGTGGGGTGGGAGTGGGGGTAAGAAAAGAACATTGGGAAGAGACCTAGAACTTTTCTATAGCAAATTTGAAGTGATTTATATCAGGTGTACAAAAGACCCTTTATATGTCAGCTCTCTGCTGCATAGTTAATCCATATCAATCAGGAAAACATGACAAAGCAAAAAGTTCCTATTATTTATATCACTCTTGTTTCTTCTGACAATGACTACATGATCTCTGAGGTCCCTTTAAGTGGTAAATCTATGAAGCTAATTCTAACCCTGATACTGCCCACTACCTCCTTCTTCTAGCTTTCTCCATATCACCATTAGATTTAAAGGGGACCCAGGATTCAAGGAAGGGACAACAGTGACATATAGCCTTTTGAGGAACTATTTCTTTTCCTTCCTCCCCCAAAACTCCACCTCTCTAGTTCTGCAACCATGGTCTCTGCCATTGATACCAGAATAGAATGCTACTTTGTTCCCCTATGGCCCTGACTCATCATCCCTATAACACTCTAGAACAAAGTATCCGTTCCTGGCTAGTACCCCACTACATATGTGAGTTTTGCCCCCTTCTCAAAAACAAAACAAAAACAAAAACAAAATACACACCCACACGCTCACACACACACACACACACACACACACACACACACACACATACACACACACTATTATAATGTAACATCCTGAAATCAGGGACTATCTTAACTGTTTATTTGTATCCCTAGGGATTAATATAATGTTTGTCAGATAATAAGCACTTAAACCATTTTTTTCACTGATTCATTCATATGAAGATTACTCACCAAAATTAGGAGGAACCCCTTGAAATATTAAGGGACACATGGATATCCAGATCTCTAAATACCTAAACCTAGTCTTGTTGTCTAGGATTCTCTTTGAATGAGAGAGTGATGGGAGTCCTACTTCACAGGCAGGCTTTTGGGAAGCTAGAGGTCAATAAGATTAATGGAAAGGGAGACAGTTTCAAGCCTGAATATCTCTTTTCTGCAAATTCATCTCTAGAGACATGATAGGAGAATTGTATCTCTTGCCAAAGAGAGTCTCACTCTGGATACCTTCCCCTCCTCAGAACTGAAATGGCACTGAACAACTGAGTAAGATTTATTCAAGTATAGGAGTTTTATCTTGCCTAAAAGCAGTGCCAATCCAACTCATTATACTCTATATAGAGCTACAGGAGATTCAGGATTGGAAAGCAATTTTAGATTTTACCTTATGGCTATTGACCAAAACTCAAGAAAGGGCACCATGTGCCAGGGGACATGCAGAATTTCAGTAGAAGACATAATAGGGAGCGATTTCCTGACACTTCTGCAGTGGCCAGTGAACCTCAGAAGACTAGACATACTGCCTAGTCTTGTCTCTCAGTAACTTTATATAGCTCTTTGGGAGATGGTTGTCCAGGGATTCATTTAAGAATTTCTATTCTGTTTTCCTCCTTTTGATGAACTTTTTTCTAGAATAGTATTATCTGTTTATTTTTGCAAGTGGGAAATTGACCTCAATATACCATAGAGTAGAGTGTATAAATGTTGTTGTTATTGTTTTTGCTGAGTAAGAGCTACAATGCAAAAGAGTAAAAAACTTTCCCCCAAAGGTGGCTAGGTTCTCAGTTTCAGGAGAGAGTCTTAGACTCAAGGATTACAGTAGCAATGAGCCCCAGGGGCAGTAGCAATTGAAAAGGATGGGTCTTATTGAGGATTCAAGTTTACTTTTATTGGGTTTGTTTTCTTAGCTGCATACTAATCTTTAGTGCTGGAGGGCAACTAATTACTACATACTGAGGCAGATAGACAAAGCAGAATTCATGTACCAGTGTTATTTGTAGATAGTTGAGAAATCACCCAATAAGAAACTACAAAGGGGACCTATATTGAATTCCCAACTTTGCCACTTACTATGTGACCTTGGATAGGTAACTTAACTTCTCTGTATATCAGTATCTTCAAGAAACAATCAACCCACATTTTTAAAGATTCAATAAATGAGAAAATTGGGGCAGCTAGATGGCAGGGGCAGCTAGATGGTACAGTGGATAGAGCACTGGCCTTGGAGTCAGGAGTACCTGACTTCAAATCCGGCCTCAGACACTTAACACTTACTAGCTGTGTGACCCTGGGCAAGTCACTTAACCCCAATTGCCTCACTAAAATAAATAAATAAAAAAAATAAAAATAAATGAGAAAATTGGACTGTCTTCTAAAGTCCCTCTCAAGTCTAAATCAATGATCTTTTGATCATAAAGCCCCAAAGCAGAAAGGCAAGTCCAAAGAGAAAAGTTTAAGTTAGCAGGTCAGAAAACAAGCTTGTTATAAACTAAATAAAGCAATGAACCTGGGAGACCAAAATAGAAGGAAGTAAAGTTAATTATGACTTTATAGACACATAGTTGGAATGATGATGTAGATAATTCCTGTAGTCCTCATCCTTCTGGTGCTATTTTTTTTTAAGCGGGGCAATTGGAGTTAAGTGACTTGCCCAGGGTCACACAGCTAGTAAGTGTTAAGTGTCTGAGGCTGGATTTGAACTCAGGTACTCCTGACTCCAGGGCTGGTGCTCTATCCACTGTGCCACCTAGCTGCCCCTCTGGTCCTAAATCTATTGGTTTGGCATTGACACGCATAATCTTTAGAGATATTGAGCCTATCCCAAAACAGCCACTTGGGAACCAGTGTGACTAAGGGGTCTAGAGTTTGGTTGCTTAAACTGTGGGTTGCAACTCCATCTGGAATTGTATAATTGAATGAAGATGTCATGAAAAAATTGGCAACAGTAGGAGGTTATGTATATCTATTTTATATACCTATATACCTGGGATTGCATAAAAATTTCTTGGGTGAAAAGGGGTCACCAGGAGAATAAGTTTAAGAAACCCTGGCCTAGAGTAAAGAATTCATTTTTTTTAAATAAATGAAAGTATTTTATTACTTTCCGGTTACATGTAAGGATAGTTTTCAATGTTTGTTTTCATAGGATTTTTAGTTCCAAATTTTTTCTTCCATTCTCTTTTCCCTCCCTCCTCCCCAAGACAAAAAGCAATCAGATATAGGTTATATATGTGAAATCACATTAAACATATTTCTGTATTAGTCATATTGTGAAAGAAGAATCAGAGCACAAGGGAAAAACCTCAAAAAAGAAGGAAAAAAAAACAACCCAAAAGTAGAAACATCCATTATCCAGTTCTTTTATTTTTTTTGGGGGGGTGGGATATATAGAAAATTTTTTTACCATGAGTTCTTTGAAATTGTTTTGGATCATTGCACTGCTGAGAAGAGACAAGTCTATCACAGTTGTTCATCACAAAATGTTGCTGTTACTGTGTATAATATTCTGGTTCTGTTCCTTTCAGTCATCATCAGTTCATGTAAGTCTGAAAAATTCATTTTAATAGATTAGTGGGAAAAGAGTTTTTGGTTGTGACATTTACCATTATCCACTAACAAGATGCAAACAACCAAAAATCATTTGAGGGCTTACTATGTGCCAGGTACTATACCTCGCATTGAAGATATAAACAAAAAATGAAATAGATCTTTTACTTAAGGAGTTTATATTCTGTCAGGGAAAACAAAAAACAAAACCACGGTATTTTCTTGGTCCTCTACAGGCATCCCCATTCTATGATTTTACCCGTACTATTTCCTCACTCCTACATTTAATAATCTTACCACATTATACCAGGTGTAATGATTCTCCAATGATACTCCCTACCCCACCTTTCATTTTGTCATCAGTAGCATTCGGTCAATATCTGGTTCAGTTCTAGATGCCTCATTTGAATAAAGGCCTTAATAAACTGTGGTCTCTCTAAAGAAGAAAAACCAGGTTGGTGAGGAGGCTGGGAATTAAAATATTTAAGAAAAAGTTAAAGATGGTGGTGGTGGTTAGCACAGAGATGAAACAACTTAGTCCTTGAACATATTTTTGTTGTTTTTTTGGTAAGGCAGTTGGGGTTGAGTGACTTTCCCAAGATCACAGAGCTAGTAAGTGTCAAGTGTCTGAGGTCAGATTTGAACTCAGGTCCTTCTGACTCCAGGGCCGGTGCTCTATCCACTGCATCACCTAGCTGCCCATATCCTTGAACATATTAAAGGTTGGGTTTTTGTTTGTTTGTTTGTTTGTGGGGCAATGAGGGTTAAGTGACTTGCCCAGGGTCACACAGTTAGTACCAAGTGTCTGAGGCCAGATTTGAACTCAGGTCCTCCTGAATCCAGGGCCAGTGTTTTATCCACTGCATCACCTAGCTGCCCCCCATATTAAAAGTTTTACAGTAGAATCTGGAATATATTCCTATTGCTCCGGAAGGAATAATTAGAAAAAATAGATGTATATAAGACAGAGGCAAATATAAGCTCAAAATATGAAAGAACTAACTAGAGATAACTAATAATACCTTAGGCTTCCTTGTATGCAAGGGAGTTTTCCATCACTGCAAGTATTCAAGAAGAGACTGCATGACCACTTGAATAGGGAAATTTCTGCATTTGTTGGAAGTATGGATTAGGTGACCTCAATTCTTTTTCTAATTTTAAAATCTTATGATCTGAGAGAAGGCTGCTGCAAACTAACAAAGAACATTTTCAGTTAACAGATTGCCCCATATTACTTATTTTATAGATGACTAGATTGTCAGAGCTGGAAAAGAATATAGAGATTATCTAGTCTAATTATTTCATTCAGCAGATTTGCACTTGAGGAAACTGAAAGACAAAAATTGTCATTTGCTTGCCCCTAATCACATGCCTAGCATATGAGAGGGTTAGAAGTCATCCTGTGTATTCTGGATCCAGTGTTCTCTCTGCCACTCCTAGCTCCTTTATTTCTGATCCCTGAGACTTGGTAACAGGTTGGTTTTTTTTTTTCTTTCCCCTAGAAAGCATGCCTACTTTTCTCCTGTACACTTATTTGAGTTTAATTTGTCCATAAAATTATGTAGTAGGTAAAAGCCAAATCTAAAGTTCATTTTCAAGGTGGTATTCAGCACATTATTACTCGATGAATATTAATGCTTGACTATAATGGAAATTATCTCTAAGCTCTACTTTTCCCCCAAAAAATTTAGAGATTAATTAATTTTGCAAAGACCTGGTATCTTTTGGGTTAATAAAAAAAAGGGGCAGCTAGGTGGAGCAGTGGATAGAGCACTGGCCCTGGATTGAGGAGTACCTGAGTTCAAATCTGGCCTCAGACACTTGACACTTATTAGCTGTGTGACCCTGGGCAAGTCACTTAACCCCCATTGCCCAGCAAAAAAAAAAAAAAAAACCAGGAGGCAGAGAATTTTCTGCATTAAAACTTTTTTCAAAATACATTGATTTTGGTAGTAAAATTTTTATCTCCATTACAGATGAAATAAAATTCTTACCAACTTGGACCTTACAAGACAGAGACAAATAGAACATTAATATGACTAATTGTATACTGATGTTCTTTCAGGATTAAACAAATATGACCATATCCTTGTTCTGCTATTTATTTCATGTGTAAGCTTGAGAAATTTATATAACTTCTCTGTAGCTCAGTTCCTTCAAATATAAAATCTGAATTAAATAAGCTCTAAAATCCCACAACATACAGTTATACATTTAGATTTGGGAAGAGGCCTTAACTGTCACTTAGTTGATTCAATACCAACAAAAACAGAGGCCCATAGAAGTCTTCCTCAGGTCTTAGTAACTCCAAGCAGCTGAGTAGTACAGTGGATAGAGTGCCAGGCCTGGAGTTAAGAAGACTCATTTTTCTGAGTTGAAACCTGTCCTCAGATACTTACTAGTTGTATAACTCTGGGCAAGTCTTTAACTCTGTTTGCCTCAGTTTCCTCACCTGTAAAATGAGCTGGAGAAGGAAATGACAAACCATTCCAGTATCTTTGCCAAGAACATCCCAAATGGAATCACATAGAATTGGACACAATGAAAAATGATTAAACAATAACTTCCTAACTCCAGGCCCAGCCTCTAATCCATCGTACCACCTAGGTGAAGAAACTAAGAAACTAAAACCCTGTGAGATGGAAAGATTTGCACAAACTCACACAAATAACAAATTGCAGATGGAGGATTTGAATCAAGATGTTCTTTCTACTGTATTACTTATTCTCTTTGTACTATGTACTACTCTCCAGCTAGGTTTTACAGTATATAGAGAGCCAGGCCTGAAGTCAGTAAGATGGAAATTCAAATCTGGCCTCAGTTACTAGCTGTATGACCCTGGTCATGTCAATGAACCTTGTTTGCCTCTGTTTCCTTATGTGTAAAATGCACTGGAAAAAGATAATGGCAAATCACCCTGGTATCTTTGACAAGAAAACCCCAAATGGGGTCTTGAAGGGTAAGATACAACTGAAACAACTGAATAACAGCATGCTTCTTAAGTTGCAAGACTGCTAAAAATAGTCAAAGACACAACAATCCTTTAACTTGACATTACAGTTACCTGTGTATGTGTTATAACTGCTTTTTAGTAAGCTATATGGTCAAAAAATCATTCTTGTTTAATATTTATGTTTCCTCCACTGCCTAGCACAGTGCCCAATAAATACCTTAATAAATGCTGACTGACATTGAGTTAATACAGACACTAACGAACAACTTCCCAGTTGCCAGGTTTGCCCTTTCTAGTCACACACAATGATGCCACTTCTATCTCCTTCTGCTATTTATCTTCACTGACCTAATAAGGAGTTGTTGAGTGATGCTTCCCTATCCCCCTTACCCACGTTATTAAATACTGGAGGGTCTAAGTCAGCATGAACTCAGAATCAAGAAGCTATTATGGATTGACTGCTTGGGGTGACAGCATGGTCATTAGGAGAATGTCAAAGGGGATATCATCAGCAGAAGAAGAAATAGCACAGAGAGAATGAGTTCTGTATCCCTTAAGCTGGGAGTCCTGGAAGGAGGTGATGGAGAGAAAGGGAAAGGGAAGATGTGGACAATTAAAGTCAAAGCAGAAAAGAGAGAAAGCACAAATGAGAGACAGAAAACAAAGAAAAAGAGATAGAGATAGAGACAAAGAAAAGAGAGATAGAGACAGAGACAGAGAGAGGGGGAAAGAGAAGGAGAGACACCAAGTCAGGCAGTCTGCTGCCATTTTCATGACACATCTACCCTGAGAGAATTAAGGTAGGCTTATATTTATAGCCAACCTTAGACTAAATCTGACTTCCTGGGGGTAAGAGAAGTGCACACACACACACACACACACACACACACACACACACGTGCACGCACACACACATCTCCTCCCACCATCCCTGAACAACTTATTACTATTTCATTGGGGTTGTGGAGTAAATGAGCCTGTCATTTCATTGGTACAGGGAACTCCCAGTGAGAATACTCCTTCTAGCAAAGCATATCAGTATCTGTTGGGTTACTTGTAGTATTAGAAAGTAGTGTGGAGTTCCAAAAGATTAAGTGAAGTGCCCAGAGTAACACAGCCAGTATATATAAAGGCAGAATTCAAACCCACATCTTCCTGACTCCAAGGTTCATTCTCTGCCCAGAAGACCATGCTGTCCTGAGCAGATAACAACAAAAAAAACTAACTCCACAATTAGAAACATAGTGGTTGAAAGGGTTAATTAGGGAATTTCCACCACCACCACCCTTCCTTGCATGACATTCCCTGTCAGTTAGGTTCCCTCCAAACCACTTGATAAAGTTACAGGATGTGACAGGAAGGTAACAAGTTCACCTTAGGCACACATTTGCTCTACATCCCTATGACCATGTGTGCACATTTCTAACATGCACATTTTCTACACATGTACTTTCTTCCCATGGATGGTATGTGGATTTATAGGAAATTGTGTCCTAAGTTTAAGAGAGGGAAGCGATTACTGTTCCTTTCATTACTATGCCATTTCATTAAAAGTCTTTTCTTCGAACTAATTGTTTCTTCTGTCTTACTAGCAAAAGTAAAGATATCAGTGGGAGAGCATGAGTTAATTATTTTTGTTTTCTTTTGTTTTTTAATTGGATGTAGACTCACAGAGTACTTTGAACCTGAGCTAGTCTTTTCTGGGGGAGCTATTCGGAAGATGCCGCCAGGTTCAACATACAGTATCAGATGGTATTAGACCCTTTCCTATTGTGACAAGGAAAAAAGAGTTAAGAACAGGAATATGTTTGAGGGGGTGGGAAGGAAGGAAAGGAACGGAGTAACAAATTTAGGCTAGAAACTTGAATAGAAGACAAATTGTAGAAAGCAAAGGAGGTGAACTGCTTGACTTTTGTGGGAGAACTTGCCCTGTTTCTTTTCACCTTTACCCAGGCAATCACAAACTATAAGGGAAATTGTTATAGGTATTTCTCAGCAGTGCAATGAAACTAGGGGTCCTTCTGGAAGAAACCAGGAGTTTTTTCTTGGGCTACACAGTAC
The DNA here is from genome assembly GCF_019393635.1 of Dromiciops gliroides. Classification (NCBI taxonomy): domain Eukaryota; kingdom Metazoa; phylum Chordata; class Mammalia; order Microbiotheria; family Microbiotheriidae; genus Dromiciops; species Dromiciops gliroides. The sequence goes on from NC_057864.1 coordinate 266,147,612, forward strand.
TAGTATTCCTCTGCTTACTGATTTGATATAGAATTCTCTGCTCTCACTTTTCAATATTTGACAGTTTTCTGGCATTTATAAAATAGCTATGGATTTGAGAAAGAGATAGTTAATGGCAATGGAGGGTAGGGAAGGTGCTTCCTCAAACTGAGAACAAAAGAAACAGGAGCCAAGAAAACAGCTGCAGTGCAGAGGGAGGCTGTGTTCCCCCTCCCTGCCACTGTACAATGATTTCCCCAGTTGATTGCCAGAGAAGAATTGAGTGGGCGACACACAATCCATGGGAGAAATCTGTGGTTAAGAAGGAAGGAACATGGTGGGGGAAGCATATCTGCAATGTCCTGTGGGGATTGTAAGATGCTAGGGCTAAGAGGATTGCCTGAGAGAGAATCTTGTTCAATTCTTTTATTTCACAGATGAGGAAACTGAGTTCCATAGAGAAGTAATTTTCACAAATCATGCAGACTTGCAAAGTCAGGGTTCAAACTCAGGTCCTCTGTCTCTACATCTATTGCCACACATTTATTCCTTTAGGTGCCAGGGTCAAATGTAAAGCAAGGATAGTTCCTTTGTTATACTCCTTTTCTCCACTACCTAGAGGTTGACTCACTCACCCCCCTCACCCAGCTAAATGAGTATACCTAACTAATCTGATATACAAGGATATCCTATGATTTCCAGGTCACAGATATATGTTATCCAAGACCTTCTAGAGTTCCATTTCTCCAGTCCTTCCTTGCTTGTCTTACTAACTTATTAGTGAATCTAAAGGGGGTTTTGAGCTATGGAGAGGAAGAGGGAATTGTATAAGGAACACCAAACCAGTTACCACAAAATCCAGACTCTATTCAAATCTGTTAGTCACTTCCTCTCTCTAAGACTCAGTTTCCTAATTTTAAATTGAGAGTGACCAAATGATGTGTAAGGCCTTCACAGTGAGGCTGGCACCCAGGTATCCCATGACCCAAGCCTTTTCTCTTTGCAGTATATAAAATCCCACTTATACTGAATGTCAGGGGATAAGTCAGCTTCTGATTTAATTTGGAAGATAACATTATGTTCATTCAGTCAAACATCAGGATAATGGCAGGATACCTCAATGAGTTCCACAGACATTTGAAAGTAATTGACTTAGGAAACCACACAGGAAAACCCAAGTGAATGAAGAGCTTCTATTGCCCAGATTAAGATGAAGTCAGAATTTCAGAAGAATGAGTCAATCTGTTGCTCCAGATATCTCAGACAGACAATGAAAAAGTACAATGATCCAGGCCTACAGTTACATAAGGGGAGAAGAGAAGGAAGGTTGCATTTGTAATATTGTAGTACCTTTAATTTTCCAAGGCAGGTAGGTGGTACAGTGGATAGAGCACTGGACTTGGAGTCAGGAAGACTTATCTTTCTCATTTCAAATTTAGCTTCAGACAGTAGCTTTGTGACCCTGAGCAAGTCACTGAACCTTGTTTGCCTCAGTTTCTTCAGCTGTAAAATGAGCTGGAGAAGGAAAGACCACTGCAGTATCTTTGCCAAGCAAACCCCAAATGGGATCATGAAAAATCAGAACAACAACTTCCCAACTTAAAAGTCTGTAACTCTATTCACTGCACCACCCATCCTTGCAAAACAGTTTTACAAAAGCAACCTTCCTACCCTTCTATTATTCAACTCTAGGCCTGGCTCATTGTCCCTTTTCAGTGTCTGTCCAAAATATTTGGAGCAATAGCAGGAAGACCCAAGTTCAAATCCTGCCAGACACTTACTATGCAACTCTGGTTAATTAATCCCACTCAATCTCAGTTTCCTAATGTGTATTAATAGCACCTACCTTAGAGTGTTGTAAGAAAGGTCAGATGAGATAAAATATGTAAAACACTTTGAACACCTTAAAGTGGCCCATGTTATTTATTGTTATTCCCCAATGTATTTTCTGAACCAGAGGTCCATCTTTTCATCTCTCCATTTTCTCCATAAGTAGCATTCTCTCTATAATGTGATGTGGATGTAGATCAAAGTTACCTTTATTTTCAAAGAAAAAATATGTATAATGATGTATAAATGGCAAAAGAAGGTTATATAGCACATTTGGGGGGGGGGGCGAGGCAATGAGGGTTAAGTGACTTGCCCAGAGTCACAGAGCTAGTAAGTGTCAAGTGTCTGAGGCCGGATTTGAACTCAGGTCCTTCTGAATCCAGGGCTGGTGCACTATCCACTATGCCACCTAGCTGCCCCCTATAGCACTTTATTTATTAGAATTTACATGCAAGATTTCACAAGAGACATTATTAAGGACATAGATGACAAGAATCGCCTATTACCATGCAGGCTAGACATCTAGTAAGAGCAGAGGGTAATAGATACAGAAGCAGAGTGGTACACTGTTAGCCAGAAAATCTTAAAATGTCTTTTATGGAAGAGATGTGGGACAGCACAGACAAAAATCTTAGAGCAGGTGTGGGGATGAGTTAAAATATGTACTGGTAGAGGAACTACTAGCATTGATGAAGTCACTGAGCCATTGCGGTATTTGTCTGAAAGTATTGAACTACCAACTTCTCTGAAAGTCTATGTGCTTTCTAATCCTCAATAATTACACTTGTCTTCTTAGTGGAGTCAAGAGCATTACATTGAGTTTCAGTCAACCACAATGCATTTATATAAATTGGACTTATATAAATTATTTCCACTACTTAATGGCTGAGACCAAATGCCATCTCCCAAAATGAAGGAAGAAAGCAAACATTTATTAAGTGCCTACTATTTGCATTTATTGAAACTAACTGGTACTATGTTAAGTGCTTTACAAATATTGTTTCAATTTATTTTCATATCAACCCTGGGAAGTAGATAATATTATTATCCCCATTTGACAGTTGAAATAGACATAAGATGAGTGACTTGACCAGGGTAATATAGCTAGTGCATTCTTATGACCAGATTTAAATTCATCAGCTTGATTCCACCTTCAGAAAATAAACTTTCAAAAATCAGTGAAAACAGAGTCTTAACAAAAGTAAGTTAACAAAATTGTAAAATGTATTAAGTACAGTTTATCTTTCCTACTCTCAGTGTCCCTTTTCTGGGTCCCTGTCCCTCATTTTTGTAACCCATCTCAGCCAGGATTTCCCTATTCTCATGTTGCCTGAACAAGATAGTGAATGCTTAACACAAGACAACGAACTAATAATAATGAATTTTCAGGTATTAGCACTAGGCAATAAAGGAGATATATTTTTCAGAAAGGGAACCTTCCCAAGACCCCGCAAGTAACTCACAGTAGACTGTCATCCCCTCCTACACAGAAGGCTAACTGCCTAAGTGTTGGAAATTTAAATGCTTCAATAAGAGCCCCTGGCTTAATCCCCTTGAGTCAAGACAAATCCTTTGGTATATAAATTAGACCACCCACAGTCTGAGGTACCATTTGAGAACTTCTCATAACAGCCTGAATGAAATGAGCCACACAAGTGAGTTATAGTAATGGGAGTTATAGGTGGCAATGAGGGCTGTGACACTCTTTAATGTAATTTTCTCCTTTCTTTAAAGGTTCTAGGGTAAAATCAACAAATTTTTAATCCATTTCAGAAGAATTTATTGCTTAAAATGACCAGATCATATTTTTTCTTAATGTTTACTACCAGGATAATATCCTTTAGTATTAGTCCTAATAACACTCATTAATCATTTACTATCATTTTAATGTATGTATTTTGTAACATCTGACCCATTGGTGATATGATTTTTGTTCAGTAATATCCTGAATGCCACCCACTAGATTGTTTTACATTTGCATTTTTATATCCTTCTCATGTTCTTTTATTGCTCACATTAGTGATGTTTCGATCTTCCTGAATACTTTTTTTTGTCTGCCAAAACATCACAAACAGCTGGTGTTTATTCTAAACAAATAGATCCTTAACACTATAATACCCTTTTTCCCCTGACCTTCAGTTGGGACATCTGCTTTCATGCCTTGGCTGGTGAGGTGGGATCCCTCAAAGAGTATAGTCAAGTCCACTGGAATGAAGAGATTTATGAATTTCATGCAGTTAACTTATATTTATCATTGAATTCTGCTTTTCTTGTTCTAAGTTTTCATTAGCTAATCTGTATTAATATGTAACCAGTAAATTAGTCAGATGTTTATTAAAGAAGGATAAACTTGGAAAGAATTAAAATGAATACTATCCATCACATGTTAGTATTTCCTCTTTCTATGTCACATTTCCTATCATACTTCAAATGATATTTAATTTACTCTCTCTTGGTATTGTAACCAAGATCTACTGCTTACTACTTGCATGACCTTGAGCAGAGCACTCAACCTCTCTTTTGGTTCAGTGAAAGGAACTTGGACACAGAAGGCCTAAATCAAGTTTCAGCTCTCAAATATCCACATACATGACCCAAGGTAAGTCATTTATTTTCCTGAGCTTCAACTTATTTATCTATAAAATGGATACAGTGATACTTTTAGTACTCACCTCATTTGGTGTCTGTGTTCAAGGAAAGTGTTTTATAAACCTTAAAATCCTTTATAAATATGAGCTACTGCTATTAAATTGGAAATAATAATATCTACTTTACTGTTCTGGATTCAAGGGTAAGAGGTGATCAGTCTCTTCTGCTTATTGCCCCATATTTAGCAGTAAATGCTGTCTAAATAGAAAATTATCCCATAAACCTCACACACACATCACTAAAAGGTGACAGTAAACCCTAATCTATAATTCACATATATTACAGGAGGGTATATTTAAGAATGAGGTATTGCCAATTAGATCTCAGATAACTATTGAATGCATGCAATGTTAATACTGCCAGGACCACCTTAGATGCCTTTAAGGGAAGGGTCATGCCTCTCATGAACTGAAAAATTCTTAGTCTTATGCTAGACATCAGTAAGTTAATGCAAATAACCACTTTCGGTGAGAGCCTCAGGATGAATCTTTAGCACTAAAACAATTTGAGGTTGGCTTTTTCATATTTATATCGGGGGGAAACTGTATATGATGTAACTTCTCACCAAACTATCGCTGTTTTATTAGACTTGAAGATTGGAAGTATTAATTATTCATAGCAGATATGAGCTGTAGGACAGTATTTTAATTTCAAAATTGGTCTGTCTGGACAATATGCTATCATGCATATTTTAATACACATAGTGATATAAAATAGACAATTATGTATGTGAGGGTATATTATTGGGCAGTTTCTTATAATTGGCATTTATCTTATCATGGCAGAGAAAACATCCTAGATTCTTGAAGGCTATGCCGGTGAAATGTAAGCTCAATCATTCAATTCATCCATGTTTAGTCCCATATGATGGCTTATTTGTATTTGTTTTTTTATATTTATCTTAATCCATGTGTTTATTTTTGTTTCTACTCAACTCTGAGCTTTTCATTAGGAATGTATGTCTGTTTTTTATTTTTAATTTTTATTAAAGGTGTATTTTATCCCTTATGGTATTATACTCACTTTTGCCCATTAAATCACCTTTGGTCGTTAGCCTTTATTATTTGTCTTTTGAAATATTCTATTCCAACCTCTTTTCTATAATTTGGCAGCTACCAAAACTTTGTAAGCTCATTATTGTGCTACTTGACTTTCTTCCTAATTGCAATTTTTGTTTGCTTTCTTTTCATTTGGAAGCTCTGTATTTTGGCTATGATGTTTTCAGAAATTTTCAATTTGGGATTTCTTTCAGGTGATAGCTACCTCCTGATTCTATCTATTTTCACTTTACCCTGTGGTTTTAACAAGATTTGGCAGTTTTTATTCATGATTGTTTGATATATTGTATCCATTGTATTCAAGATCTTTTTCTGGTCATGGTTTTAAGTAGTCCAAAGATTCTTAGATTTTCTGACTTTGAACTGTATTCCAGATTAGTTGTTTTGGATGTAAGATGGCATACGTTTTCATTTTTTTCATTTTTTAAAATTTTGTTTTAAATAATTGTTGTCCATTGAATCATTAGCTTCTGTTTGGCCCATTCTAATGTTTAGGGAGTATATTGCTTAGGTAAACTTGGTGCATCTTCTTCATTAAACCATCCTATAGAGCTATCGTATCGTGTATCATCTTAAATTCTTGTTTTATTTATTCCAAAAATGCTAGTTTACCTTTTATCTAAGCTGTGATTTTTGAGATTTTTTTTTTGTAGTTATTGTGGAGTTGTTTTCTTCTGGGTTTGTATCTTGAGTGTCCTTGCATCCTTATGTGCCTATCATTGTTACTGTTATTCCTGTTCCTGCTGCTGTGGTGGTTGTTATTTTATATAGGAGACAGGTAGGTGGTACTGGATTTGGATTTAAGAACGTCTGAGTTCAAATCCCACCTCAAAAACTTGCTAATTATCTGAACCTGAGCAAGTCACTTAAATGTTCTCAGCCTCTATTTCCACATTTGTGAAGGGTGATAATGGTAGCAACTGCCTCACAGCATGACTGGAAGATTCAAATAAAGCTAACATATGAATAGTGTTTTGAAAACCTTAACATATTATATTAATCTTATCATTACATATTCATTTTCTTAGCCTTATATCTGCAATATCTGGGGCTCTATTACTGGCTTCTCCAGGCATTAATTCATATGTTCTTTTTTTTTTTGCGGGGAAATGGGGGTTAAGTGACTTGCCCAGGGTCACACAGCTAGTAAGTGTCAAGTGTCTGAGGCCGGATTTGAACTCAGGTACTCCTGAATCCAGGGCCGGTGCTTTATCCACTGTGCCACCTAGCCGCCCCCAATTCATATGTTCTTTAAGCATGTCAATGTTGATTCAGAACAGGAAACTGCAAACTTTCTTTTTCTTTCTTTCTTTTTTTTTTTTTTTGAAAAACTGCAAACTTCAGCTGACCCTATTGATGCCCTCCTTGTCTGAGCTGTGCATGTGTTGACATATCATAGCTGCTGGCATCCCTGTGGTTCAAAATCCTATAGAAAGTTGCTTTCCCCATCCCCTGACAGCTAGCTGGAAAGATCCCACAGTTTCAGAGTGACAAAAATCTAGGTTATTCAATTGTAAATCTGTTGCTAAAACCAAGACCCACCTCTGAGGTAAAAGAGAGAGAATATGCATTCCCTGTCTTGATACATAGTTGCCAGTCCAAGTCCCAATAAATAGATCCAAGAGCTAGATTCAAGACCTCACCCAACTCCAGAATCAATAAAACAGCTAGTCTCACAACTGATGTGCATTCAGCAATATGACTCAGTCTTTGTTCCAACTGAAAAATACTGTCTAAAATGAGCATGAATAATTAATTATAGGCTTAGCTCAGTTTGCTAATACCTACCCTGTTCATAGTTGGTAGATCCTAATTCTGTCTGAATGCTAGAAGGCTTTTATATCTCTTTCCTCACTGGACCAACTATCTAGCCTGTAACTGTCTCCCTGTGTTGACCTAGGCTAGAAAAAAAGAGCAACTTTGATTGCTCCTTAGATTTTTCCATCACCATTAAGTGTGATGCTCTCTCTTGATCATTGCTAAAATAGTTGTGGGAGAAAGCTGAGCTATATTGCTACTTTATATTCTGCTATCTTTGCTAGTTTCTCTATAAAAATGTCAGCGTTAGTACCTATGGTGACTCTGTGGCTATGAATCTCAAATTTGACTATTGAAAGGCAGTATTTTATGATGCCAATCACAGACAATGTTACTGAGGAGGCATGAAAATCTGTTGCTGGAACTTTTATAACTCCTGAGAAAGGACTATAGAAAAGAGATGGTCATTAGCATCCCATATGTACTTATTAATAAGTATCCAATTCAGTTAAAGCTTTCTACACTCTCCTGCCTAATAATATACATAACCATTGGACCTAAGAGGCCTTCATAATTATAGAATTTCTGAAAGAGAACCAAGTTGTTGGGGAGAAGGGCTAAGAAGGATCTAATCTATCATTATGAAATCACAGAATTACTCTTCATATGTTAACAAATTTTAGTACTCTCCCCAATATTGTCATTTTTCAAATAGGAAGCATTTTTTTAAATCCCCAAGATTAGAGCCAAAGGGGAAGGTCAGAATAGTTATGAATTCCATAAGAAACTCTTATTTTATGAAGTTTTAATTATGTATAAAATAATAAAGTTAACCTTGAGGTCGAAGTCTCTGCCATATTTCTTCATATCCTATGCCTAGAACAGTACCCTCAGACAAAGAAGGTAATGGACTATGAAATGAAATAGTCCTTAAACATAAATTACTCCAATTCCCTTAATACATTAATCAATAATTATTTATTAAGTACCTAGTATGTGCAACTATGGGCAGCTAGGTGGGACAATGGATACAACACAGGGCCTGTTATTAGGAAGACCTGAGTTCAAATCTGGCCTCGGACACTTATTAGCTGTGTGACCCTGGGTAAGTCACTTAACTCTGTTTGCCTCAGCTTCCTTATTTGTAAGGAAATGGAAAACCACTCCAGTATCCTTGCCAGGAAAATGCCAATTGAAGTCACAAAGAGTCAGGTACAACTGAAATGACTGAACAACAACAAAAACGGTACTAGACCCTAGAAAAACAAAAGAAAAAATTAAAACTTACCCTCAAAAAGCTTAAATTACATTAGGGGAGGCAATGTGTATGCATATTGGTATGTACAAAATAATAACATATAAATATGTACAAAATAGTAAAAAACAGTCACTGGACTCAGAACCTGTATTCAAATCCTATCTCTGTCACTTACTGCTTTTGGAATCTTGGTCATATCATGTAATCTCCTTAGACCTCAATTTTCTCATTTCTAAAATAAGATTAAACCAAATGATTTCTGATATCCCTTCTGTATCTAGATCTATGACCCTATGTTCATCAGAGAATTTTTTTTTGGTGGGGCAGTGAGGGGTGAGTGACTTGCCCAGGGTCACACAGCTAGTAAGTGTCAAGTGTCTGAAACCAGATTTGAACTCAGGTCCTCCTGAATCCAGGGCTGGTGCTTTATCAACTGCACCACCTAGCTGCCCCAGAACATTTTTTTAATTACTACAAAAGAGTTCAAGTTAATATTGGGAAGGGGGAACTAACAGCTGGAGGATCAGGAAGGTACTCATATAAAAAGGAGGCATGCAATAAACTTTGAATGAAATGAGGGAATATTTTTACAGGGACATAAATTAGGTTTCATAGATGTAAAGTGACTTGAATAAGGTGGAAAATGTAATAAGGGGAACAGCTAGAATTTTTTTTTGGTGGGACAATGAGGGTTAAGTGACTTGCCCAGGGTCACACAGCTAGTGTCATGTGTCTGAGACTGGATTTGAACTCAGGGCCTCCTGAATCCAAGGCCAGTGTTTTATCCACCTTCCACCTGGCTGCCCAGAACAGCTAGAATTTAAAGACAGGCTCTGAGATACCAAATCTAGTATACTTTTTACCAGTGTTACTTAACTCAAAAAAAAAAAAGTGGGGGGACACTAAACCATTCATATCCCCATGAGCTACGTATTGACTTAGAAAAATCACATATTAATATTATCTATGTTTTAGGGTATTTTCTTCTGTTAAATATTTCCCAAATATTTATTAATATGGCTTTGGCATTACTTGTGAGGGTCAGGAGACATGCCATGGGCAACATGATTGGCATCTCTGCTTTACACTATACTATATAGCTGCTTATTCAATATTGTTGAAATTATGTTTTATGAGATAACCATGGACAGAGAATTAAAGAAAAAACATAGCTCTATGATAGAATGATAAAGTGCACAGGTAGGATCAGTGAATAAACATTTATTAAGTACCCACTTTGTTCCAGGCATGTTACAAGAGGGATTAGCATGTTGACAAGTAGGGATACCACCTCTTCTGTGACTAGAGAGGAAGTGAGTGGATGATAACACTGATAAAGAAGAAAAGCAACATTATGGAAAAGACATTGAATTTGATGTCAGAAAATCCAGATTCAAAACCTGACTCCACTATTACCTATATGTCCTTGGTAAAGTCATTTTCTATCTCTAGTCTTCCATTTCCTTACCAGAAAAATGAGGACTTGGAATGAGACTCTTTCTCTAGATCTGAATCTTATGATCTGACTTGTCATATAAAACCAAAAATTTCAAAGACCTTTTCTACCCTCATACCAGTCAAATAATACCAGGTCTCAATAATAAAATGTGGAAGATACTGAGAAATTATAATGTTAGAAAATCATCAAAATTACCCAGTGAATTGGAGACAGAGTTCCCTGTAAAACTCACTTAGCCTTGGGTGTGAGATCTTGGGTCAGTCATTTCCCTATCCTCCCTTAGCCTCCATTTTTTTCATATATAAATTAAAGGAGTTTGACTAAATGAAGTATGGAATCCTTTCTCATTCCAGATCTATGAACCCATGATCCTACGAGATGATAATATTATTGTAGGTTCTAGAGTTATTCCTCTTACCCACACTCACACTGACAGCCTTGGTCACTAGTGCAAAGCTGCTATGTCTCTTCAAGACTCTAGAAAGGGAATGTCCTAGAATAAGAGACTCCTAGTTGAGATGAGAGTGATACAGTTACAGGATTGTCTTTGTTATTAGTACGTGTATCGGTCCCAGCTCTGCCTCCATGCTACAAAGTTTCTGCATGAGTTTTCTTCAATGAACCACTCTCTCTGTACTGACAGGCCTTTAACTATCTCCCTGTGGGGACCTGGGCTAGAAAAAGAACCTATTGTGGTATCTCTTTAGATTTCCCCATCAGTATTCAGTCAGGTGCTCTGTCCTGATCATTGTTGGTGTAGATGCCAAAGAAAACTGGACTTTGTTGCTTCCTTTCAGTCTGCCATTCTTGCTAGTCTCCCTTTAAAATCTTAGTATCTATGGTAACCCTGTAGCCATAAGTATCAATATGTTTATTGAATGGTAGAATCATATGAAGAGTGGAGGAAGATTATTTTTTCTTGTACTATATAGCTCATGAGCCCCCATCAGTATGATTTCTCGACATGATTATTACTTGATCATCATGGTCAGTCAGATCTATTTAGCTTTTGGTAAAATATATTCACTGATATAGTAAGAATAAGACATTTGGTACAACATATTTCCTACAAAAATCTGAAATACACTTTCTCACAAGTAAGTACAAAAACCAGGAGAAAGTGGGCTCAATCTTGGATGTCCTTTTGTTGGGGTTCTCAAGATATTACCCTTAAATATAGTGTAGTTTTTCTGCTAGAACCCTTATAGAGTCATAAATGGTTCTTTTCCTCTATGTCTAGTTTACAGGCACTGCCACTAGCTACTTCTATTTTGGTAATACTGCTCCTATGCCTATGGAAAAAAAAAATCTAAATACTCTGATTTTCTAAAATTTACTTAGTCCTAACTCCACAGGGTATAAATACTCCTCAATGAATCAGAACACATTTCCTCTGTGGTTTCCTTTCACTTCATCTGATGGATTTCAAAGACATCTAATTTGATGTGACATTTTTGCAATGTTTGAAAACTAAGATTTGAGTGATTCAGAATAGGTATCTAGACCTTGCTTAAACTTAGTTCACACTTCTGGATGATTTATTATTTCTGTCTGGTAAAATTATCAGGTTATAAATCTTGTCATTTGTTTTAAGTGGGATAGGATAACTTATTGATTTAATTGCCCTCCTTACCCTTACACTACAAACAATTTATCTTTTATTCCATATGTCTAATAAACTTGTTTTATGGCATGATGTATCAATAAGAAGAAAACTCCCCAAATTAAGAGGTAGAGTTATGGGGAATCATATAATATTAAAGCCAGTGGTGATCCTAGAGATCATCTCCAATCCCTCAAAGTTTATAGAATTGTTATCATCTTAATTTGACTAGTCATGATAGATTGAGTAAGATATTACTGTTCTTTGATGCTCTCTCTCAGGGAGGGAGGGAGATATCCCAGGAAATGTCACCTATTTGGCAGTAACTGTTTTAGATCATATATATATATATATATATATATATATATATGATATATACATATATATATGTATGTGTGTGTATGTGTATATATATATATATTTTTTGTGTATGTGTATATATATATATGTGTGTGTATGTGTATATATATATTTTAGATCATATATATATATATGATATATACATATATATATGTATGTGTGTGTATGTGTGCATGTATGTATATGTATATAAACATAAAAATAGCATGGCAGACTACCCTATGTAAAATTGAGATAATGATCAAACTCTCCACTGCTCAGTAATTTAAGATTCCTTTTTGAGAACCTAAATCTGTTCTTCATAAACCATAATGTAGCTCCACTGGGAACCAAGCTGTTTTATCATGAATGAAATGAGAACTTATTTATTGAGATAAAATAATATGACTTCTGAGGCCAAGATCCCCTCATTACTTCCATCTCCTAATGCTGTGGAAGTAGGTAGTCATGGATGTTATGAAAGAATTATAATCCTAAAAGGAACACCAGAAAACATCTAGTGTAACCATTTCATTTTATAAATGAGTAAACTGAGGCTCAGGAGGGCAAGAAACTTGACCAAACTTGGTTGGTTGTTGACCTTCATTCTCAAAGAGGACCAAAATTACATCACTATGTTAGAGTCCAGTTATAATGTGTCTGACTGTGGCTGATTAGACCAGTACAAGCTTGGAATGCTCTACCAGAGGTTGGGCACAAATAATCCTTATGAACATTTGGATTTGCTTCTCTAAATTTGTTCATCTTGCATTTCTTTTGGGCTACTTCAATTCTGCTTTGCTCATAGAGCACAGCTTCTTCTCTGATAAGAGCACCCCATGATGTGCAGTCTCCTGTGCCAGTGTGTCCCATGTCATATAATCAATTCCAAAGATTTTTTTGAGGCAGTTGGGGTTAAGTGACTTGCCCAGGGTCACACAGCTATTGTCAATTTTCTGAGGCAAGATTTGAACTCAGGTCCTCCTGAATCCAGGGCTGGTGATCTATCCACTGCACCACCTAGCTGCCCCAATTTGTAAAGTCCTTAAGAGAGACCTTGACAGTGTCCTTATATCACTTTTTCTGACCACCATGTAAGCTCTTGCCTTCTGTGAGTTCTCCATAAAATAGTCTTTTAGATAGGCATACATTTGGTGTTTGAATGAGACCAGCCCATCAAAGTTGCACTCTTTGCAGTAGAGTTTGAATGCTTGGCAGTTTCCTGAGAGAGAGTACCTCAGTGTCCGGTATCTTATGCTGCCAGGTGATTTTCAAAATTCTCCTAAGACTATTCAAATGGAAACAATTCAGTTTCCTGGCATGGTGCTGTCATACTGTCCAGTTTTCATAGACATTCAACAATGAAGCCAGCAGAATACCTCTGTAGATCTTTAGTTTGATAGTCAGTCTAATACTTCTCTCCCAGACTTTGTTTTGGAGCCTTACAAATGCTCAGGTAGCTCTGGAAATGTGTGCATCAACCTAATCATCAATGTGTCCACCCCATGAAAGTATACTGCCAAGGTAAGTGAGCTTATCCAAAGTATTCAAAACTGCTCCATTCGCTATAACTGATTGTTCCATGTATGGTGTTGTGATGGCTGATGGAGCACATGTGTTTTCTTGGTATTAACTGTTGGGCCAAAATTATCATAAGCAGTGGAGAATTGGTTCATACTTTGTTGCATCTCAGCTTCAGAGGCTACACTGAGTGCATAATCATCTGCAAACAAAAAATTATGCACACACACTCACTCCACTTTAGTCTTGGCTTGTAACCTTTTCAAGTTAAAGAATTTACCAGGGGGCAGCTAGGTGGCACATTGGATAAAGCACTGTCCTTGGATTCAGGAGGACCAGAATTCAAATCCAGCCTCAGACACTTAACTAGCTGTGTGACCCTGGGCAAATCACTTAACCCTCATTTTCCTGCCCCCACCCCAAAGTAAAAGAAAAGAAAAGAATTTACCATCAATGTGGTAGCTGACCTTGATGCCATGTTTATCCTCATTGAAGGCTTTGACAGTATGACTGAAAACATCATGCTAAAAAGCATGGGAACAAGCACACAGGCTTGTTTCAGTCCACTGGTAATTGTGAAAGCGTGAGAGAATTGTCCATCATCCAGAACTTAGGCAAGCATGCCATTGTGAAATTGGTGTACAGTAGGCCTCCCTCAGTCATGGACAACCATGGATCAGGGCCTTGAAGAGCCACAGGCTGTGCAGGCTGTGCAGTCCGATGTGGGAGCCACAGCTCCTGAGTGACTTATAACTGGTAACTGCTGCATCCCATGTTGTATCTACCCCATGAGGAGTAGCTGGGCAGATCAATATGGAAAACAAGCTGCTGCCCATGCAGCAGGTTTTCCCTCTCTGAGATATTGGTGGATCCAAAGGAGAGCCAGAGCCAATACAGTTTGACACCAGTGCCACTGCAGGAGTTGCCAGAAGGATGTGATGTCCAACATCCAACTGCCTAAGGGACTCTGACTCCTGATTTTCCCTCGGGGTTAACTCCAGAAGCCTTTCCCATATATGGGTATAGCCACAATGCAGTGGAGGTTTAAAATCAGGGTTCCTTCCCCTAGGCAGGTTGCCTGCCAAGGCTGATGAGCCCCACCTGCCTGAAGCGACTGGTTTTAAGACATCAGTGACTCGCCTTCACCCCTTCTCCTGTTAGTGGAAACAGTTCTGCCACAAGAAGGCCAGGAGTTGGGCTTCAGTTGTCAGAGGCTATTTGAGACGCACACCATTGGAGTATTTTATAGAGAGTGGGAGCTTATCCCCACTTCCACCCCAGCATGACAACCTTGGAACCAAATGATGTACAATACTGTTGAATTTCTCCAAGTAACCAAATTTGGATATAATTTTCCATAAGCCCTCATGACTGACAGTATCACAGGCCTTGGTCAGGTCTATGAATGTTGTGTACAGACCTCCATCATGCTCCTGATATTTCTCCTGGAGTTGTCAGGCAGCCAACACCATATCAACTGTTTCTGGACCCTTTCTGAAGCCACACTGGCTCTCAGGTAGATGACCATCATCTAGGTGAAGTATCAGCCTATTAAGGAGGAGTCTGGCAACAATCTTGCCAGGAATAAGAGAGAGAGAGAGAGAGAGAGAGAGAGAGAGATCCCCTTCCCCTCCCTCCCTCATGATTGTCACAAGACATTTTATTTCCTTTACCTTTATAAAGATGAACAATGAAGGCATTCTTAAACTCCTGGGTGATAACCTCCTCTTTCCATATAAGCTGAAAATTTCAGTCAACTTTTACATGAACAATGGACCTTGTAATTGTCAACTGGAATAGAATCAGCACCAGGTGCTTTGCCATAGGAGAGGAGTCTAATGGCATTCAAAACCTCTTCTTCAGTTGAAAATCTGTCTACAGAGGGGTTATCTGTCTGAGGTAATCTGTCAGTGGCTTAAGCATTAATTGATGATTGTCTGTTGAGAACACTATGGATGTCTTCAGCCCATCTCTCCAGGATCATGTCCTTTTAACTAATCAATGTGGCTCCATCAGTACTGAGTAGTTGAAATGCCCCATATGGTTTTGGCCCATAAATAGCCTTGAGGGCATCATAAAAGCACTTTGGATCGTTACTATCATCATAAAGCTGAATTTATTTCATCTGCCTTCTTACTGAGCCAAGGATCCTTCATCTCTCTAAGCTTCACTTGTACTTTACTTTTGATGGCATTAAATGCTGCCTTCTTAGTCACAGATGAACTATCAGGCTGGTAAACCCCATGGAGTTCTCATTTTTCATTTGGCAGCTTCTGAATTTCCCCATCATTTTCATGAAACTAGTCTTGATGTTTGTGAGTGTTCTGACCTAGATGAGCAAATGCAGTTCTACATACTAGATCTCTGAAGGCTGCCCACTCCTTTTCTGTTCCACTGTTGCCAACCATGTGTTGGCCCAACTTTCCCTCCATGTCAGCAACAAACTGTTCCCTTTTAGAAAAGTTCTCTAATCTATTTACATTAAGACTTCTTGTAGTCATTTTGCCTTGGGGCCACTGCTTTTGTTGTATGTGAATATTTAGCTTGGAGAGGATGTCTCTGATCAGTCCAGCACTGCATACTGTGAATTGACTTCCTTACTCCCACATCCTGTCTGTCCTTTCTCCTTACAATGATATAGCCCATTAAATGCCAATGTCTGCTGCAAGGTTGCATCCACAGGGTTTTATTGCATTTAAGTAAATAGAAGATAGTGTTGATGATGAGGTCATGAGATGCACAATGATTCAGTACTAAGTGGCCATTGCTGTTGCTGTTTCCAACTCCATTTCTGGCAAGGACACCCTGCCATGTCTGGTAGTCTGAGTCTAGTATTGAAATATCCCAGAATTATAAGCTTGCTCTCTTTTGGGACATTTATGATAATTGTCTAGAGGTCTTCATAAAAGTTTTCTTTGACCTCATCGGGGTTTATCATGGTGGGAGCATAGGCACTGGTGATAGTGGCATGGCATTTTCCTTCAAGTAACAATCATATTATTATGAGGCTGTCATTCACTCTTTTCAGTAGGAATACAAGTTTGTTGACTAGATTAGGATTTTTTTAAATAATAAACATTTTTATTTATAGTTTGGGGTTCCAATTTTTATCCCTCTTTCCCTCCCACACAACCCCTCCCTGAGGTGGGAAAGATTCATATATGGGTTATACATGTATGATTAAGTAAAACATTACTATATTTGTCATGTTGTACAAGAAAACTTGACTAAAAGAAAAAAAATGAAAGGAAGTGAAAAATAGCATACTTCAGTCTATTCCATCAATATCAATTCTTTCTTTGGAGGTTTTGATCACAAAACTGACATCAGATTCATGGTGTTCTCCTTCACTGGCTCCACTCCAGAAAAATGTGTATCCATTTCCAACTTCAATAAGCCGGCCTTCATTTGCCAGTCTTGTTTCACTCAGGCCTGTTATTTGGATGCAATACCTGCAGAGTTTTCTCGCAACATGAGCTGTTTGTCTTTCAGGTATACTGGATTTTTTGTTGCTTATTAGTGTGCACACATTCCATGTACCAATGGTGAGTGGAATCTTATTTGCAGAAGTTTTTGTACATTTTTTGGTGTGTTTTGACCCCATTGTGGGATCCCTGCCTGCAATAATCAGTCCAGGGTTTTGTAAGCAGACAATTTTTAGGCACCTTTTCTAGATCCTACCTCACACCAGGGGGTGAGAAGTGCAGTCCCTAAAAGGCTGCTCAGACACCCAGGGGGCTGCCAAATCCCACTTCTACTTCCAATGAGAAGATGACCCTATGGCTTGGGCTGCTTGTGTACAAGGTTGTGATTATAGCTCTCAGTGTATTTGTATCTACTACTTTGTTACTTGCCTGTCACTACAGGACTTTGAGATAGGTAAAAATGGTAAAATGGCATGGGTGATATCTTTTGACTCAGACATAAATTGGATTTAAGTGAGGCAGAGTTGCATGAAGTCATCACAGTCCAATGTCAGGACAGAGTCAAAATGTTTGGTGATGGATCGAGATACAGTGCTTGACCTTGGCATCTTTGATGTCTATCCAAGCTCTAAGCACTCCACAATTCCTGTTCTGGTTGCCTTCATGGCTATTGGAACAAATTGTTCTCATCTACCCATTTCACCAGGGGAAGTCTTCACATGCTTGGGGTAGATACCCCCCTAACTCACCAATGGGTTTGAAGCTCCTTGATTACCTTCAAACTGGTTTAGCCCCTCTGTCAAAACAGTTTAAGAGGATGTGGCCACTTGGCATGCTACAGCTTATTGGAGCTACAGGTGAGAATTGGATGGATCTGGTAGACACCTATGGTGTAAAGCAGCCCTGAAAGAAGCTCAGCAGCCCTCAGACCAGAGAGACTAGTCTTCACTGAACACACCCTGACCAAACGTACAGAGGTAGTAAATGTCGCATATGGTTACTAGTCTTTTCATCATACCACACTATCTCTAGAAAAGAAAATTAATGCTGTCTCCACCCAGCTGAGTCAGAAATATGTTCACATTAAATCATAGGTTATGAACCTGGAGTTCATGAGCCTCAAAGGGTCTATGGGTAGCTTTCAGGGGATTCATGAACTTGGATGAGAAAAAAAATATATATATATATATATATTTAATACATATGTTTTTCATTAAACTAACAAAATTTAGTTTTTTCTTCTCAACACCATCTTCCAAGATATATTTGTGTGAATATATCTATATGTATCTCTGTGTGTGTGTTCTGTAGAATACATAGGCTTCACCACCCTTCCAAAAAGATTCACAACACAAAGACAGTTTTTTGGGGTTTTTTTGGTGAGGCAATGGGGGTGAAGTGACTAAGTAACTTGCCCAGGGTCACACAGCTAGTAAGTGTCAAGTGTCTGAGTCCAGATTTGAACTCAGGTACTCCTGAATCCAGGGCCGGTGCTTTATCCACTGCACCAACTAGCTGCCCCAGACAAAGACAGTGTAACAAGGTTAACAATTCCTACATTAGGTAATTAAGGCATGTTCTTTGTCTTTTACATTTTTCTTATCTTTCTAAATAGATTGCACCCTTCATAATAGAGCCAAGTCGGCTATGATTCTGTAAAACCCAAGTATCCAAAAAGCTTCAGATGATAAGTAAAGGTTCATAATCCATAAATTAGATATAGGAACCTAGCAGTTTAGCCTAAATTCATTTACATGTGTGTGTTAATTAGGCTGGAAATCCAAGTTAGGAAATGAATATAATTTGGCAGATTTGGTTACTAATAGTTGAACTTCCTTAGCATAGTCAGAGAAGATTGAGGTGATATATTAATCACCTTCATATTCTGCCAAAATCCCTACTATTAGTATGCTACCTTGACAAAACTGTCAAATGATACAGACAACAGAAAGGGGGGAAATCATATAAAAGCCAATGCATTGTTTGGCAATCAAAGCCTAGAGGAAGTTAGGCAGAGCCAGGTAGCTTCCTAAACATCTGGGGAGATTGGAGGTGATTGGAGGTTATTGGAGATAAGCAGGGTG
The DNA here is from genome assembly GCF_019393635.1 of Dromiciops gliroides. Classification (NCBI taxonomy): domain Eukaryota; kingdom Metazoa; phylum Chordata; class Mammalia; order Microbiotheria; family Microbiotheriidae; genus Dromiciops; species Dromiciops gliroides. Next base: position 266,166,575 of record NC_057864.1, read on the forward strand.
CTCTCCTTCAAAATAATTAATCAATTGACAAAGAGCTAAAATGAAGGAAAACAGATGATAGAACATAAAATAAAATGAAATACATCCCACAAACTATCATTTCATTTTTGGAAAGGCTGTCATTTGAATTCTAAAGTTCTATGTTGAGGTGTAAATTAAAATACAAGTAGCTTTGGGAGGGGTCATAACATAAGACTTTACAATTTAAAATTGCCATGTTAGAGATTTGCCCAAATGGAGAATTGAAATAGGGCCTTGGAAGGTGAGAATGTGATAAAAGGAAGGCAAAGGACCTCCTGAAAGAAGAAGATAGGCAGATCTGTCAGTCACTAAGCATTTACAAAGTGTTTGCTGTATGTTCTAGGTACCTTGCTTGGCACTGAGGACAAAAAGAAAGGTGTCAAAAATAAACAATCAATAAAAGTTTGAGCAGTTACAACAGAGATAGTGGATAAAATGTGACTTCATTACAATATGGAATTTTCCAGTGAGGAAATTCCCTCTACTAATGCCAGTTAGGAACTTCTCTCTAACTTACAAAAAAATGTAAAATAATTGCCTAGAACACTGAGGATGTTAAGTGACTTGTCTTGAGTCTCACAGATCATAGATGTCAGAGATATAAGTTAAACCCAGATCTTACTGACTTTAAGGCAAGTTCTCCATCTACTATTGACATAGGCTAAGAACATATCAGAAGTTTCTCCTTTGAGAAGCAAAACCAAAGATTACCAGATAACAGGACAGACATATAGAGGAATCAAGGGACTATTAAAGTTTAGATTGGACAATCAGATATCAGGACAGACACTCCTAAGAAGTAAGGGGAGATAAAATTCTATAGCAGGAAAATCACTTAGGTGTAGCTACTACCTGGCCAGAGCTAGGAGACAGAGATAATGCCAGAGTTAAGGACCATCATTCCAAAAAAACAATCCTCCTGACTCTCAGAAATATGATAAGCATCCAAGCTTTCCCTACCTCACCCCAAAAGGGAACTTTCCATTTTCAGGTGGTCACTCCATCTATCCACTATAAAAGCTTTTGCCTTCCTTCTGTTCTGAGAGGAGAATGTTTCTGAGCCACCTCTCCCCAGGGGTGAAGTCTCTGACTTATCCCTTGGTGACTTTCTCTAGGACCAAATAAAAGATCACTCACACTGTGTGTGAGTGTAATTCTTTACTGAGGAATACCTAAGAACCCCCACCATTTCCCTCATGAAAACTGTGTAATTGTCTTTGTATCATTAGGCACATAGAGAAGTATAAAAAGAGAGAGAAGATGAGAAAGTTTTAATTTGCCCATGAATTTCCTTGTGATAATAGGCCAAGATGATTCTCAGACTGGATTGATGCACATATGGGGTTATGTAAATGGTTTGTCTTAAGAATGTACCTGCTGGGGCACCTAGGTGGCACAGTGGATAAAGCACCAGTCCTGGATTCAGGAGGACCTGAGTTCAAATCCAGCCTCAGATACTTGACACTTACTAGTTGTATGACCCTGGGCAAGTCAATTAATCCTCATTGCCCTGCCCCCACCTCCCACCACCCCCCCCCCAAAAAAAGAATGAAACTGCAAGGATCCAAGCTTCAGGTCCCTTATATATAGGGAGTGAATCTGTAATTTTCTGGATACAAGAAATTCCCTGATGAGGATATTCTCTCTACCAAGTAAGGTCCAATGACCAATGAAGCTAAGCACCTTTTCTGTAATTTGTTGTCTTAGAGATTTGCCAAGAGCACCAATAGGTTGAATGATTTACCAAGACAAAAACAAAATATTCCATAATCTTAAGGAGCTTATTTTAGGGGGTGGGGGTGGAAACACACAATTTATGCAAATACAAAGTATGTATCAAATCACAGAGAATAATTTCAAGAAGGCTAGAATTCAAAAGACAAGGGAGATTATGGAAGTCCTGGAGAGGACACAAAACCTGAGCTAAGCTTTTGAGGAAAGAATATAGGGATCTGAAGAAACAGAGATGAAGATTGACTAAATGTCAGATATTAAGAAACATCTGTGTCATGTAACAGAGGTGAAATGTGGAATGTAGTGTATAAGGAGCACTTAGTAGGCCAGCTTGACTGGAACGAAAGAGCTTGAAATAATAAATAACAGGAACTAATTCTGGAGAGGAAGGTAGGAGCCAGATGGTGGCAAAAACTAAATGTCATGCTGATGATTTTGTATGTTCTCCTAGAGACAATAGAAAACCAGACTTTTTTTAGTCTTTTTTAGTAGGAGAGTGATATGGTTAGATTTGTGGTTTTTTCCATATAAATATTTTATTATTTTCCAGTTACACGTAGAGATTGTTTTTATAAGATTTCTTGTTTCAAATTTTTCTCCCTCCCTCCACTCCCTCCCCCTCCCCAAGACAGCAAGCAATCTGATATAGATTATATATGTACAATCACATTAAACATATTTCTGCATTAGTCATGCTGTGCTAGAATAATCAAAGTAAAAAGGGAAAACCTCAAAAAACAAAAAAATAGAGATAGTGTGGTTCAATCTACATGTAGATTCTATAGTTCTTTTTTTTCTGGATTTGGAGAGCATTTTCCATCATGGGTCCTTTGGAACCATTGTATTGCTGAGAAGAATCAAGTCTATCACAGTTGATCAACACACAATGTTGTTGATACTGTGTACAATGTTCTCCTGGTTCTGCTCATCTCACTTATCATCAGTTCATGCAAGTCCTTCCAGGTTTCTCTGAAATCTACCTGCTCATTATTTCTTACTACACAATAGTATTCCATTACATTCATATACCACAACTTGTTCAGCAATTCCCTAATTGATGGGCATCCCCTCAATTTCCAATTCCTTGCCACCACAAAAAGAGCAGATATAAATATTTTTGTACATGTGGGTCCTTTTCCCCTTTATATGATCTCCCTGGGAGAAAGTCCTAATAGTGGTATTGCTGGGTCAAAGGGTATGCAAAGCTTTATAGCCCTTTGGGCATGGTTCGAAACTGCTCTCCAGAATGGTTGGATCAGTTCACAGCTCCACCAATAATGAATTAGTGTTCCAATTTTTCCACAGGTTCTCCAACATTTCTTATTTTCCTTTTTTGTCATATTAGCCATAGATTTGTGTTTTATAAATAATATTTGGCATCTGTGTGGAAGATAGATTGGAAACGGGAGAGAACAAAAGCAGAGAGATTGGTTATTGCTGTTGTTCCATTATTTTCAGTCATAGCTGATTCTTTCTGACCCCATTTGGGGCAGAGATACTGAACTGGTTTGCTATTTCCTTCTCCAGCTCATTTTACAGGTGAACAAACTGAAGCAAGCCAAAATAAGTAACTTGCCCAGGGTCACACAGCTAGTAAGTGTCTGAGGAGAGTGTGTAGGATATTCAGACTAGCACCTCTGGTATGAGGGCTTTTCAGGTGGATTCCAGAAAAACCTGGAAAGACTTACATGAACTAATGATGAGTGAAGTGAGCAGAACCAGGAGAACATTGTACACAGTAACAGCAACATTGTATGATACTCAACTGTGAAGGACTTTGCTCTTCTTAGCAATGCAATGATCCAGGGAAACCCCAAAAGACTTATGATAGAAAATGCTCTCCAAATCCAGAAAAAGAACTGTGGAGTCTGAATGCAGATCAAAGTGTATGATTTTTACCTTGTTGTTGTTATGATTTTATGATGCAATTCTTCTATAGTACACAGGTTGATCCAAAAAATTATTTTATACATTCATAAACTTCTATGAAATTTGCTGTGGTAGATACAATGAAGTAGAAGACTCCTTCCCTTCAAGGACTTGTGATCTAGGTGATGCTGTCAATAAAGTGCTAGCCCTGGGGTCAGGAAGACCTGACTTTCCTTATCAAATTCATTCTCAGACATTATTAGGTATGTGATCCTGGCCAAGTGCCTTAACTCCTGTCTGACTCAGGGTAATAATAGCACCTACCTCCTCTGGCTCAAAGGACCAGGGGGAGCTAGGGAGTGCAGTACATAGAGCACCAGGCCCACAGGCAGGAAGACCTGAGTTCAAATCCAGCCTTAGATACTTATTAACTGGGTGACCCTGAGAAAATCACTTAACTTTATTTGCCTCAGTTTCCTCATTTGTAAAATGAGCTGGAGAAGAAAATGGCAAATAGCTCGAGTGTTTTTTCCAAGAAAACACCAAAAAGAATTCATGAAGGGTCAGACACAACTCAAACAAGTGAACAGCAACTTCCTAGGATTCTTATGTGGATAAAATGATATATTTTTAAAGCAATAGCCAAATATGCAATAAATAAATTCTAGCTATTAACATGCACTTGGTCTAGGTTTGCAGGTCATTTCCAGAGGCAACCTCTCCCCTTTCTTTTTTATTTTTTTTGTGGGGCAATGGGTGTTAAGTGACTTGCCCAGGGTCACACAGCTAGTAAATGCCAAGTGTCTGAGGCCGGATTTTAACTCAGGTACTCCTGAATCCAGGGCCAGTGCCTTATCTACTGCACCACCTAGCTGCCCCCCAACTTCTCCCCTTTCTTCCGGCTCCAGTGTTATAAGGCTTCTTATGTTCCTCTCCTATGTATTCAAACTCAGGAATCTAGAGGATTAAGTAATAACTCCAAATTATCTTTTTATATATTCTATAGGGCACAAAAGAAGATACATAAATTGAATCCCAGAAATAATGCAAGCTAGCTCAAATAGCTCCCCCAAGACAAATCTAATGCCCTAATTCTTACAAGCATCTTGGGGTACATGTATATTCATTTTGTGAAAAGCCAATAAAGGGAATTCCAAAATATAGAGTTTCACTGTGCCTATATTGGACACATTCTAGTAATTTCCTTATGCTGGCTCTATCCCATAACATCTTTTCTGCCTTTAGTGAAATTGTCTTCCCCCAGCTGACCTATAAAAATGACTTCTTTAACAAAGGTTTCATTTTGCACAAGTGGTTTTGTCATGCTTCAGAGACTGTATAGACTAAAACAGCTGTTCAATTCTTGGAGATATAGTCAGAAAGTTGAATAGACCCTGAAGCACTTAGAGAACATCTGCAAGCCATCCGAGCAGCCCCAGTGCTATTGGAAAATGGGAATGGGGTACTACATTTAGTTGCTGCTGTGGGCCAAGCCTAACTCAGGCCAGTTATATCATTCAAGTTTGGGACCGGAATGAAATGACACTTTCCTAGAGTAGCTGATATTAACAAAGTAAGTTTACTTAACATCATGGAAAAGAAGTTTAGCAAAGTTACAGCAGGTTATGTATACCCTCTCTTTGCATTTGTCACTTTGGAATAGCAGTCAGTAGTGATCTAACTACCCATGAACTGAGTTTTTGTGCTTAGATGAAAAAGTCATTTATAACATTAGTTGGATTGTTAATGCTTTGGACTACCTAAATGTCAGGGACAATTTTGTTACCTTTAAAAGAAAAACTAGCCTAGCCCATATGTGGGTAAATACTGTTCCTATGATAGTTGCCCAAAATGCATTTTGAACTTGGATATATTTTCATTATTTCTTAAATATTTACATCAAAACTTTAGGGATCTATGATTTTTATGAGCATAGTTACTCCCTCCACTGGTGGTAATGGAGATGGCATCTTTGCTGAACCTTCTCTTTGCTTAATTTACTTTGTATGCATATATACTATTCGTGTGACCTAAGATAAGTCAATTAATTTCCCTAGGCCTCAGTTTCATCATTTGTAAAATGGAAATAATAATAAAACTTTCTTGTATGGATCAAATGGGATTATAGATGTAAAGTGCTTTGGGCAAATCATTATAATTCTTGGCCTTCATTTTGTCATCTAAAAAATGAGGACATTATACTAATCTCTAAGGTTTGTTTGTTTTTTGTTGTTGTTTTTCCAGCTGTAACATTCTATGACCACATAAATCTATTGATATCCTTTGGGAGCAATACCTGTCAAAATAGCAAAGGACATAGTTTGTGCTCTCATCATCATAAAGGGTTACTACCCCAGCCCCAACAGAGAGGTGGTGGTACTCTAGCCACAATTATTCAACAAACCCTTCTGAAATACTGTTTACAGTTAGAATCCACAACAAAACAGTTGTCAAAATGTGAACAACTCAAAATATTACATGGGTACTATGAACATTTTTCTAATCACTAATGTATGTGTACCCAGATCTTTGTCCTGTGTCCTCATCATTCTCTATATTCTCACTTGGTGACCTCATCACTTCACAGGGTTTTAATTATATCTCAATTTAATTAACTCATATATCTACATATCTAATCTATATCTCTTCTAAGCTCCAGTCTCATATTACCAACAGCATATTAGACATCTCAAATTAGATATCTTAAAGATGTCTCAAACTCAACATGTTTATAACCAAACTCACTGTCTTTCCCTCAAAACCCACTCTTCTTCTGACTTTCTCTATTTCTTTAAAAAGTCCCACGATGCTTCCAGTCATCCATGTTTTCATGTATATGGACACTTCCTTCTTATCAATTGCCTCCTTGGAGATGCAAAAATAAAGGTGAAATAGTTCTGACAACCTCTATGGTGGTCCCTGTGCCTAAAATCACCCTATCCCACCACTTCCTCTTACAATATTTTGTTTCCTTCAAAATTCAGTATAAATGCCATCTTTTATATTAAAATTTTCTTGATTGTGATGATCAACTGTGATAGAATTAGCTCTTCTCAGCAGTGCAATGATTCAAGACATTCCAAAGAACTCATGATGAAAATTTTTTTCCTCATCCAGAAAAAAGAATTTTGGATTCTGAATGAGATTGAACCATACTGTTTCTACTTCTGTTTTTGTTTTATTCTTTTTTGAGGTTTTTGCCTTTTTTCTGATATTCTTTCACAGCATGACTAATGCAGAAATATGTTTGATTTGATTGTACATATATAACTTATATAAAATTGTTTTCTGTCTTGAGGAGTGAGGAGGGAAGGGAAGGAAGGAGAAAAAATTGGAACTAAAAATCTTATGAAAATAAATGTTGAAACTATCTTTACATGTAGCTGGAAAATAATAAAATACTTTTATGGTTTAACAATAAAAACAAAGACAAAAACAAAACCCAACTTTCTTGATTTGCCCAGATGCCAGTGTCCTCCCTCACAAAAGTACCTAACATTTATTTTGTATATGTATTTTAAGTTTTTATGCATATATATATACATATATACATATACTTTTATATATATGTATGTATGTATGTATGTGTATATATATATATGTATATATATGTGTGTGTGTGTGTGTGTGTGTGTATATATATATATATATATATATATATATACACACACATTGTGTTTCTTTCACCAAAGAGAATGTAGATCCATTGAGGGCCAAAACCATTTGGTCTTTATTTTTGTATCTCCAGTGACTAGCACCTAGTAGAAGAATAAGGATAATGATTATTTGATTAATACAAAGAAAACAACAAGAAATTAGTTTCTATGAAACAAAATCTATTTAGATAAGTTTATTTATTAGAGTGGGACAGCTAGGTGGTACAACAGATAAATCACCAGTAACAGAGACAGGAAGACTTATCTTCCTAAGTTTAAATCCAGCCCTCAAGACACTTTCCACTTATGTTACACTGGGCAAGTAATTTCATTCTATTTTGTCTCAGTTTCTTCATCTGTAAAACGAGCTGGAGTAGAAATTGAAAACCACTCCAATATCCTTGCCAGAAAAATGCCAAATGGGATCACAAAGAGATGGAAATGACTGAACAATCACAACAAAATTTAGTAGAGTCACATTCTTACCAAGAGTTAGGCATCTAGGTGGTAATAGAACATTGAACAAGGATACAGGAAAATGAATTCAAATCCTACTTCCAACATTTCGTAGATGGTTGAGTCTGGGTAAATCATTTAGCTTCTCTATGCCTCAGTTCCCTCATCTGTAAAATGATGGAGCTGAAATAAATTATTTCTAAAGTTCCTTACAATTCTAAATCTATGATCTGATGATCCTGGGTTCTAAAGTCAGTAGGTAAAACAAAGATCAGATTTAGTCAAAAGCACCCATTTCTTTACAGTAGATCACCAAGGTAAACAACTTCTCTCATGTTGGGACAATGTAGGTATGAGAAGTAGGCAAGCTGAAGTTATAAATTCAAGAAGAGGACTGTGACTAAGTGTTGAATTAGTCAGTTTGGGATACAAAACCAAGCTAGTGTAAGATAGGTGAAAGCAGAACAGCCCTACTTGATGCCCTGTTGCTACCTCTCTTTCCCAAGTACCATTCCACATTATACCCTCTCCATGCCTACCTCTCAAAATGGAGAGGACTCAAAATACACTGTAGAATACAAGTATGGAAACCAGAATTGATTGTAACTTTTCATCTCCCATCTCAAACTCAATTGTGTATAAGCTTGTTGAAGAGGAAGTACAGAAATACTAGATTGGGAACTAAGGAAGGCAAAGAGAAGACTTAGGTGTTATAGGAATAGTTGAGAAGGGATGTAGCACTTTCAACAATAGGAACAGGGAAGGCTTCATGGAAGAAGGGCCCCTTGAGCTGATGATCTTTAAGGAAGATCATAAATTTATAGGGTTATAGACCTGGAGCTGGATGTAAACTTATAAGTCATTAAATTCAATCTTCTAATTTTACAAATGAAAAAAAAAAAAAAAACAGAGGCTTAGAAAATGAAAGTGTGTTGTCCAAGGTCATGAGGGTTACATAATGAGCAGAAATGAAATTTAAATCTAGGACAAAGGATTAAAAATCCAACATTCTTTCAAGGATTCTGAAAGGCAAAAGTTATGAAGGTGTACATTCAAGAAAGAAGTGATGACCTACATGAATATTCAGATGTAGGAGATGGCATATGAAATCTAGGGAGCAGCAAGTGAACCAGTTTAGTTGGAATGTCAAGTAGTTCAAAAAGTGTAACATAAAATGAGCCTAGCAAGATAAATTAGAACCAGATTCTATAGGGTTTTAGAACCCAGGCTAAGGACTTTCTAGTTTATCCTGGAAGCAGTGGTTCACAATTTATTCTAACAGGAGGACCTCTTTAATATTTTTTAAATCATATAATAGTTGGATAGTGGTGATACTATTAATATCTACTGATTCAGAAAATAAAATGTGACAAAAGGCTATTATATATTTAGTAACACTTTAAAATCAATTTGTATTTCAGTCATCAAAATAGTATCTAGATATATGTAATAATATTATTGTGTTCATGCCAGAAACATAACAATGAATCTTTCTGTGAAAGATTCTGTGGATCTTTTATGTTTATTTGTGGGTTCATATGTGGATATGTGGACTCATACAATAACTTTGTACTTCCCAAGAGAGCATATAGTCTTATGGGGGAAGCACTTTCCTTCAAGGATAGCATGTTAATTTACATTTGCTTGTAGTAGTATACATATTGCACATCCTGACTGGGAAATAAATAGGTTTGAGTTCTACAGCATTTTAAAATTTACAAATCTCATTGTTTCACAGAAACAGTGCTCATGTCTAAGGAAAACTTCTTAAATCAAATTGATCGCCTTGACATAGAAATGCCAGAGTCCTTATATGGCTTTTTTTAAATTGTTGTTTAATTATTGAGTCATGTCTGACTTTTCATGAATCCATGAACCATAGCATACCAGACCCTTCTCTCCTCCACTATGACTTGAAACCTGTCCAAGTTCATGTTTATTGCTTCCATGACACCATCTATTCATCTCATCCTCTGCCATCCCCTTTTCCTTTTGCCTTCAAGCTTTCCCAACATCAAGGTCTTCCAATGAATCCCTTCTTCTCATTATGTGGCCAAAGCACTTAAGCTTCAGCTTTAGTATTTGACCTTCTAGTGAGTAGTCTGTATTAATTTCTTTAAAAAGTGACTTATTTGACCTCCTTGCTGTCCAAAAGACTCTCAAAGGTCTTCTCCAGCACCACAATTCAAAAGCTTTGATTCTGTAATGCTCAGCTTTGTTTTTATAATCCATTTCTCACAGCCATACATTGCTAATGGAAAAAGCATAGCTTTGACTATACAGACCTTTGTTGGCAATGTGCTATCCCCGCTTTTTAATATGCTGTCCAGACTTTCCATAATTTTCCATCCAAGGACCAAGTGTCTCTTAATTTCATCACTACAGTTGCTGTCTGTAATGATCTTTAAGCCAAAGAATATAAAATCTGATAATGTTTTCATTATAGATGACAAAATCAATACTCTGCAAGGTCAATTGATTTGCCCAAGTTACTGAACTTCTCGATGTCTAGGCAACTTTAAGACTATAAGTTGCCAAGAAGATGGCAAGCTGAATGGATGAAGAGAATTTATTCAACCATGATTTCCCTCTATAATAAAATCAGAATTCTAGTCCATATCTCTCTCCCTAGTGGCTACTAAATGCAGAGGTGGGACTTGAAACCAGTTCTTCTGACTGTGAATCAGTGTTTATTCCTACTATACCAGTCTGCCTCCCAGACTATTCTCAGTTACAAGTACCTTGTCTTTTGTTTTTCTCTTTTTTCTTTTCTTTTTTATCCTCTTCTCTTCTTTCCTTTTTCTTTTATTCCTTTTTCCTTTCTTCATTTTCAAATCTCCCAATAGTTTGTTGTACAGAACGAAGTATACTATTCAATACATGGGTAGTGAAATGTGGCCAAATCATGTCGGTTTGTTCAATGAGCATTTAAGCAGTGCCATCAACCCCCAAATAGTACAACAGCCCAAGAGCTCAAAAACAGCATTCTGCATTATTTTTTAGAACTACCCTCCCACCTTTGTGCAAAAGCCAGCCCTGCTGAGAAAATGATAAGTGGCTATGTTGTCAGATCTATTTCTATAAGTAGACAAATACCTCACTGGGGGAATGTTCCAGCTTTTCTGGGCATTATTCCCAAAGCTTAACTTCCAGTGGCCCTTATTTTCAATGACCATGCTTCATTTTATAATCTTAGCTCATTTAGAGAGCACCTGGGAAAGTTAGCATGGTTGAGAAGTTTTTAGAATAAACCAGTATATGGTAATGATCTTAAACTCCGTATTTTTGACTATTTCAAACAGCCCCATCGTCTCAAGGTATGATCCCACAAAAGATGGGAAATGAGGAAAGGTGATAACAGAGCAGCATTCAAATGAAATTTCTTCAAGTCCAAACTGAGGTTCAGGAGGACTTGGAGGAAAGGGTTCCAGTCGTACCTCTAAGGTCATCTTCTTCCTTTAATCAATGTCCGTTAACCAACAAGCATTAAATTCTATGGAGCATCCCTTCTATTCATAGTGGAGGTAATATGTACATATATGTAAGCATCTACAAGCTTTCTAAAAAATAAAATGCAGCTAGGTGGCCCAGTAGATGGAACTCAGGGCATAGAGTCAGGAAGATCTGAATTTAAATCTGATCTCAGGGGTTCTTACTAGCTGGTTGACCCTAGGCAAGTCACTTAACCCTATTTCCCTCAGTTTCTTCATCTGTAAAATTATTTGGAGAAGGAAATGGCAAAGCATGCCAGTATTTTTGCCAAGAAAACCACAAATGGGGTCACAAAGAATTAGACACAATTGAAATGACTGAACAATAATACATGGAAGGTAGATATAAGGTAATGTGGGTAGGGGAAAGTGCTAGCAGTTAGGGGAATAAGCAAAGACTTCATGTAGAAGATGAAACAAGCCAAATCTTGAAAAGAAAATAATGAGTCAACGAGTGCCAAGGGCAACATTTCTTACTGCAAATGTAGTCCAGCTTAATTGAACAAGGAAGGTCTGGGTCAATTTTAGTTTCATTTCATTTCAGTCTTGAATTCCAACTACCTGAAGTCTAGCCTGGTCAGCCCTTCACTGCACAACTCCTTAGTGCCTCTAAGCTAAAATGCAAATGCACCTGTTTTTGCACTTAGAAGCAGACTGATCTTAAAGTCAGGAAGACCAGCATTGGAAAATCCCACATCTAATCCTTACTAACTGTATAACCAAGGCAAAACCTTCTCCACCCAAAACAAATCTTCTAGACCATTAGCTATCTTGTATATCATTCAGAATGTCAAATAATAAGGGTAACTTCTAAAATGAGGAAATCCAGACTTTTGACATTGACTTGATCTAATCAGGGACTTCTAAAGTAGGACAAGTCCATAATGCAGTTGTTTGTAAGCTATGTATGAAAAATTACTGACAGTACTTTATAGGCCCACATCTATTCTATCTCTGTTATAAAGATGAATAAACAAAGAAAGATCAGATAATTTATCCACGGGTTATACAGTGAATGTGTGCTAAAGCTGGGACAAGGTCCCAGGTACCCCTTCTGCTAACTCAATGTCTTCATAAGTCTGAAATGTCACCTATGTCTACACCATCAGTTGGGTATCTGCCTTGAAGTTTGTGTTTTTTTTCTATTAAAGATGGGAGATTAGTGATCTCCAAACTGCTGCAGACACAATTTTATAAACTCTGGAGTTATTGATATTGATGATATGTGGATTTTTTGCCCTGGATCACAAAACAGACACTCTTCGTCTAATTAGAGAATTTGTTTTTAGTATAAAAATGACTAGTGGGACTCTTTATCTCAGTCTCAGTCTCTTTGTCTATGTCTCTCTTTTTTTCTGTCTCTTCCTCTGCCTTTTTCTGCCTAAGCCTCTGCTTCTGCCTGTCCCTCCCCCACACCTCTCTCTGTGTGTCTCGCTCTATCTCTCTGTCTCTCGCTCTCTCTCTTTCTCTCACTCTCTCTTTCTCTCTCTCTCTGTCTCTCTCTCTCTCACACACACACACACACACACACACACACACACACACACACACACAAACACACAAAGTATATTTTAAAAATATATGCTTCTTTCTCAACAATATTTTTGGGTCCAAGGTTTGTTCTAGTTCCTAGAAATGAAACCACTGCTTGTAAATCCAGAATGTTAGTTCTATCCAAAATTTTAGGCTCATAAAGTGTAGTCCCAAATGGATAGGGCCTGTATGATTTTATACTTAGGCAGACAAAGGAAGACAGAACCTTTTTACAAATGTGTTATTTTAGGATGAACAGACCCCATATACATTTTTATACATAGATTTCAAGCAGGTCAGATATAGCTAAACATAGGAGATAGGGTCTTCACTTAAGGAGTTACCTGAGATCCTAGCTAATTTTGTCTACCTCTCCCTCATTCATTTCTCTGGAGATTAAGAGGCTTAGTGTAAATCTATATTAAATTATAATACATTTTTATTGCAACTGCACCAAGTTTCACATATGTACAGGTAAATTTTTAAAATCAGGTAGCATATCCTTCAAATATATCTTTTTTTTTTTTTTTTTTAGTGAGGCAATTGGGGTTAAGTGACTTGCCCAGGGTCACACAGCTAGTAAGTGTTAAGTGTCTGAGGCCGGATTTGAACTCAGGTACTCCTGACTCCAGGGCCGGTGCTCTATCCACTGCGCCACCTAGCTGCCCCCAAATATATCTTAAGATTCAACCTTCAGACAGCTATTGTATACATCCCCTCCTTTTCTACGTTTACTGCCATCATTTTAGTATAACCATAGATTATTCCATGGTACGGTTAATTTATCTTACCATTCGATTTCCTCTCTCTAGTCCACCTTTCATGCCACTGTCTGAATAACATTTTTATGCTCTTCTGTTCTAAAATATTTGCTAAACCCTTAAGGACTACTACATAAAGTCCATATTCTCATGCCATGCATTCAAGACCTTACACAATCTGGCACTACTACACTTTTCTAGCTTTGTCTCAGATTAATCCCTTTCATACATTTTTATACATACTATACTCTAGTCAAATTGGACTATGCTCTACCCCATATACATGCCCTTTCCTTTAATACTTTAATACTTGACATTGCTGCTCAGTTTATTCATATTTCTAGATTGTTTTACTTTCCTCACTTCATCTGTTGAATTCCTCTTAATTCTTTAAAGCTGAGTGCGAACATGCCCTCTTTTATGACATCTTACTGGATTGGGAGTATCAAAGATTACAGAGAGATGAAGAAGGATAAAAATTTTTTTAAAAAGATCATTAGATTTGGCAATTAAGAGAGCCTTACTAACTTTGAAGAGGGTACTTTCATTTGGATGTTTGGGTCAGAAGCCAGACTGTAGAGATTTTAAAAAGAGAGTTGGACACATAAGTGCTGCAGTGGATAAAATGATGGGCCTGGAGTCAAGAGGACTTCCTGAGCTGAAAGCTGGACTCAGATACTTCCTAGCTATGTGAACCTGCACAAGTCATTTAACCCTGTTTGTCTTAGTTCCTTATCTGTAAAATGAGCAGGAGAAGGAAATGGCAAATCACTCCATTTTTTTTCAGGGGGGTTGTTTGTTTTTCCGAAGAAAACCCCAAATGGGGTCAAAAAGTGTCAGACACAACTGAAAAACCAAACAAGAACAAGAAGAGGGTGATAGTAAAGAAAGTGAAAGCATCAATTTTAGGTGGCCTTTTCAAGAAATGTAGCCACGGAGGGGGGGGGGATGGCATGACAGCTAGAAGAGAGGAAGAGATAAAATGAAGGCTTTTGAAGCTAGGAGAGACATGAGCATGTAGGCAGCATAAAAGTGGACAGTAGAGAGGGAGAGGTTAAAGATAAGTAAGGAAGTGGAATGACAGAGAGAGCAATCTTTTAGAGAATATTGAATTGAATGGCATCTCTTGTTTAGATACATATACCGTAGAAAAGAGAAGGGCCACCCCTTCATGTGAAACAAGGATGAAAGAGGAAATAGTGGAAGAAAATATCTGAGTGATATAAGATAAGGAGGAGGTGGTAAGAGGGAGCTCTTGGCAAATGGCATCAAATTGTTTAATGAAATATGAAGCAACTTTCTAAGGTAAGACAGTGGCGGGGAAGGGTGAGGAAGTCAGAGGGCATTTGAGGAACAATGAATAGGTTTAGAAACTCTATTGTGACAAGAAAGTCAACTAAGATGGGATAAAAATATTGCCTTGCCATAATAAAAGTTGCCTATTGAAACTTTGCTCAGCTGCTTATAAGTAGGAGTAAAAATAGCAGATGGTGGGAATAATCCAAGACTGAGGCTTTGCAGGACAAATTGGCAATAGGATAATGGGACAAGGCACCCGAGAGAAGAGGACAGTGTAGAGTTAAATTGGATCATCAAGGAGTTAGTGTAGCCAGTATTGGGGTGAAAGTCTGGTAATAGAATTAAGAGGTCAGGGGATTAGAGGTGGTACTCAGGAAAATCATCCTTCCTGACTGCAGGCCCAGCACTCTATTCTATCTAGCCACCTAGTTGAGTGGAGCAGATATCAAAGAGAAAGAGGCTAACAGAATGATGGTAGTAGAGAAGTAGGAGGTAGGAGGAGGCAGGTAAGTGTCTCAATGAATACAGGGCTAGGGCTAGATTCAAAAAGACCTGATTTCAAATTCAACTTCAGACATTTACTAATTGTTTGATCCTGGACAAGTCACTTAACTTCTATTTGTCTTGATCCTCTGGAGAAAGAAATGGAAAATTATCCACATATTTTTGCCAAGAAAACCCCATAATGGGGTCAGAAAGACTTGGGCAGGATTGAACAACAAGTAGAGGGAGACCCTGGGAGTGACAATAGGTAGCAAGGATTATACAAATTCCCCACTTCTACTAATAAGTCAAGTGGTATTAATGAAAGTACAACCAGTGCTGGAAATGTTGGCCAGGAAGACGGTCACATCAGGAGAGAGCCAGCTATCAGTGAGAACAAGAAGACTGAATGGATGGGAAAGGAAAATACTTAAGAGTAAATACAAAGTTTGTTTCAGATGGAACTAACATTCCAGAATTCACAAAAGAAGTTTTAGAGTGCAATGTTGGTAGGGTTGCTTGAAAAGAATGTGCAGAAGGGAGTTACCAAGTGGGGAAAAGAAAATGGGATTTAAATGGATGACAACCGAAATCATTGAGATGGGAGAGTAGAACTATGGGAATTTGTTAATCCTTCAGTAGTGTGTTCAGGTAGATTATCAATATCTCTAGAGGTTTGGCCTTGGGGTAGAGTTCTTTCCAGGTGTTAGATAGAAGTTTGCAGTTGGAATTGTTGGCATGTACCAATTCTGGGTCAGGCTCAGATGGTTTACTATGGGGAGAATATAATGGCATGACATTTCTCTACTTCTTACACCCAGGTGGGTTAGATTACCAGAATTAGTAGAAAATACTTAATTCAGAGTCCAAAGACATGGTTTCAAGTCCTGGCTTAAATACTTAGCATACTTGATTTTAGGTTAATCACTTTACTTCCCAGGACCCAGTTTCCAAATCTAGAAAAGAAGCAGCTTGAATCAAATAAACCCTAAGCTTCCTTCAAAGTCTATGGCTATGATCCTAGTCCTAGAACAATGAGGAATTTCAAACAAAAGTAACAGTAATTTTAAAATGGAAAAATGATTTTTTTCCTTCATATAGCAAGTTTTGTGGATCCAGTCTTGATTAAAGAAAGATGGTAAGAAATTAAGTCTATAATAGGGCCAGTACAGTGACCAGTAGCTCTAACCCATGTTTCAACATACCTCTCTCCCTTCAAATGCACACTTCTCATATGGAGACACTGACATTTACTCTGTTCCAAATCTGTCCACAGCCGCTGAAACAATATTAAAGTTAAAGTTAGTGCATTCATGGCAACATGACAAGGACTAATCAGAAATGAACTCTCCTGCCACTCATTCTTTTGCCATTAAGCAGAGCCTGCAGTTTTTTAAAGAGTGGTAGTTTATGAGACAAGTAACAAAGGCAAAACAAGCAAAGATTTAAAGAGGCTTTGACATCTTTTAGTGCAGGGAGACAAGTACTATGTAGTCACCATGGTCTTTTTCCACCTCTTTTATTGATTGAAAGAGTAAGTACCACAGAAAGATGGTTCATCACTATCACTTAGTGATAATGGCTGGGAGCTGTAACTAAAGATTCATTGGGGAAAAGGCAATGACACAGAGGATATTGTAAAAGGGGTAGCATGCGAGTAGATAAGAATGTCATTCAGGGGGCATCTAGGTGGTGCAGTGGATAGAGTACCAGCCCTGGAGTCAGGAGGACCTGAGTTCAAACCCATCCTCAGACACTTGACACTTACTAGCTGTGTGACCCTGGGCAAGTCACTTAACCCCAATTGCCTCACACACAAAAAAGAATGTCATTCAGGGTATAGTCCTGGGAGAAGATAGATTGCAACCAGTGGTTCAAAGGAATATCCCCAATTGTGAGTGAAGTTGTACTGGAAGGGGAGTAATTCATCTCCTAGGGACATCCATGTGCAACCACAGAGTTTGTTAATGAGAAAACACTCCCTCAGAAAAGAGTGGCATAGTGAAGGAATCCCCAGAAATTGGACTGGATGAGGGCTCAGGGAAATACCTTTTACCAGTATATTCTTGGGTTGAGCATCTAGATCGTGCAGTGGATAGAGCACTAGCCCTGAAGTTGGGAGAACCTGCGTTCAAATCTCACCTCAGACACTTACTATCTGTGTGACCATGAGCAAATTACTTAACCCCAATTGCCTTCAAAACATCTGGGGCCATCTCCCATCATCCAGATGTATTTCTTAACACTGGATCTAGATAGCTCTGGAGAAACCTTCCCTCACTTAAATTCAATTCACTGAAAGTCATGGTCCTCTTCAAGAGACAAGCAACAACAATGAGTTTTCTTAGGTATATGGGTGGGTAAGAGCATTGCTCTACGCTGCAAAGTGTCCTCATGGTAGTGTGACTATCAGATACCATTGTGAAGAAAAGTTGCTTGAGCATTCATTCTTTTTACTCCTTTCTTCCATTAAAAAAATTAAGAGGAGATGTGATCTTCCATTTTAGCTACACTTCCACCCTACTATTTGTCAGAAGTAGACTTGCCTCAGGTACCTATGATCAAAATGACTTGATCTAAGTCAAGTCACTAGGTAAACAAATATTCTCTCTAAGCTAGGGCCTATGTGATCCTGTGGGTTTCCACATATTTTTCTCTCTCTTATAATAAAGAATATAGGGCTAGGAGCCCCCATTGTAGGGAGATTCTTTAACTATTCCAGATCAAGGTATAACTCTCTGTTCTAGTTAATTTCTGAGTATTGCCAATTAGTTACTAATATCCTCCAAAGGCCCTTCTGTACCAGAGAATAAATAGATAGACAGGTAGTACAAAGTATTCATGATCAATCTTGAGTTTCATGAGACCAAAATCAAGATAAAGAAACACAGAAAGAAAACATAAAAAGTGCCTGGTAGCAAACATGCATAAGGAGGAGAGCGTTGGAGGAAGTAAAACCTTTTGACAGCTTTCGTAATTTCTTTTTTTTTTTAATAAAAGTATTTTATTATTTTCCAGTTACATATAGAAATAGTTTTCAAGATTTGTTTATGTAATATTTCAAATTTCAAATTTTTCTCCCTCCCCTCCTTCCTCCCCACCCCTAGACAGCAGGCAATCGGATATAGGTTAAATATACATAATAACATTAAACATATTTCTGCTTTAGTCATGTTATATGAGAAAGATCATAGCACAAAGGAAAAACCTGAAATCAGAAAACCAACAGCATCAAAAACAAAAGAAATAGTAATGGTCAATCAGCATTCATATCCCACAGTTCCTTCCCCCCCCCCCCCGCTGGATTTGGAGAGCCTTTTCATCATGAGTCCTTTGGAACATTCTGTTCCATTGGATTCCTGAGAAGAATCTAATCTATCACAGTTGGTCCACACATAGCATTGATGATACTGTGTATAATGTTCTTTTGGTTCTGCTCATCTCACTCATCATCAGTTCATTCAAGTCCTTCCATGTTTCTCTGAACTCCACCTGGTCATCGTTTCTTACAGCACAATAGAATTCCATTGCATTCATATACCATAACTTGTTCAGCCATTCCTCAGTTGATGGATATCCCCTCAATTTCCAATTCCTTTCCACTACAAAAAGAGCAGCTGTAAATATTTTTGTACATGTGGGTCCTTTTCCCTTTTTTATGATTGCTTTGGGAAAAAGACTCAAGAGTGGTATTGCTGGGTCAAAGGGTATGCACACCTTTATAGCCTTTTGGGCATAATTCCAAATTGTTCTGCAGAATGGTTGGATCAGTTCACAGCTCCACCAACAATGCATTAGTGTTCCAATTTTCCCACAGCTTCTCCAACATTTATTATTTTCCTTTCTTGTCCTTTTATCCAATCTGATTGGTGTCAGGTGGTACCTTAGAGTTGTTTTAATTTGCATCTCTCTAATCAATAGTGATATAGAACATTTTTTCATATGAGAATAAATCGCTTTGATTTCTTCATCAGAAAACTGCCTGTTTGTATCCATTGACCATTTCTCAATTGGGGAATGACATGGATTCATATAAATTTGATTTAGTTCCCTATATATTTTAGAAATGAAGCCTTTATCAGAAGTACTGGCCATAAAGATTCTTTCCCAGATTTCTCTATGCCTTCTAATTTTGGATGTATTGCTTCTGTTTGTACAAAAACTTTTTAATTTAATGTAATCAAAGTCATCTATTTTGCATTTCATAATATTCTCTATCTCTTCTTTGGTCATAAACTGGTTTCCTTTCCAAAGATCTGAAAGGTAGACTATTCCTTTTTCTCCTAATTTACCTATGGTATCACCTCTTATGTCTAAATCATGTACCCATTATGACCTTATTTTAGTATAAAGTGTCAAATGTTGCTCTATGCCTAATTTCTGCCATATTATCTTCCAGTTTTCCCAGCAATTTTTGTCAAATACTGAGTTCCTATCCCAGAAGCTGGGGTCTTTGGGTTTATCAAACAGTATATTGCTAATGTCATTTACTACTGTGTCTCCTGTGCCTAGCCTATTCCATTGGTCCTCCACTCTATTTCTTAGCCAGTACCAGATAGTTTTGATGACTGCCGCTTTATAGTAGAGCTCCAGATTTGGTACAGCTAATCCACCTTCCTGTGCATTTTTTTTCATTATTTCCCTTGATATTCTTGGCTTTTTGTTTTTCCAGATGAATTTTGTTATTGTTTTTTCTAGCTCTATAAAATAATTTTTAGGTAGTCTGATTGGTATGGCACTGAATAAGTACATTAATTTAGGTAGAATTGTCATTTTTATTATATTAGCTTGGCCTATCCATAAGCAATTGATATTTTTCCAATTTTTTAGATCTGATTTAATTTGTTTGAAAAGTGTTTTGTAATTGTGTTCTGTAACGATTGGAATAACGCCACCTGCTGGAGACTTACTGTAGAAGAGTTCCACCCATGAAGTGAAGGTCTTTGAGGGCAAGACCAGGAGTTTTTTCTTTGGCATCAGGAAGTGATGCGGGCTAGTGGGAGGAGGAAGGAAGAGACTGGTGCTCAGTCTCGCGCTCTTTCCTGAGGACTCTCGTGGAGAGTGGAGCTAGAGATATGCTCTCCCTTTAATAGATAGAAATCTAGGCCTTTCTCTCTCTCTTTATCAAATTCTTATTCTCCTTAATAAATGCTTAAAAGTCTAACTCTTGCTAAAGCTTATAATTTATTGGCGACCACTCATTAGATATTTTAGACAGTTTAGCTAGAATTTTAGCCCTTAACAGTTCATAGAGTTCCTGGGTTTGTCTTGGCAAGTAGACTCCCAAGTATTTTATATTATCTACCATTACTTTAAATGGAATTTCTCTTTCTATCTCTTGCTGTTGGATTTTGTTGGTCATGTATAGAAATGCTGATGATTTATGTGGATTTATTTTATATCCTGCTACTTTGCTAAAGTTGTTAATTGTTTCAAATAATTTTTGAGTTGATTCTCTAGGATTCTCTACATATACCATCATATCATCTGCAAAGAGTGATAGTTTTGTTTCCTCCTTGCCTATTCTAATTCCTTTAATTCCTTTTTCTTCTTTGATTGCTAAGGCTAACATTTCTAGCACAATATTAAATAATAGGGGTGATAATGGACATCCCTGTTTCACCCCTGATCTTATTGGGAAGGCCTCTAACTTATCTCCATTACATGTAATGCTTGCTGATGGTTTTGGGTAGATATTGCTTATTATTTAAAGAAAAGCTCCACCTATTCCTAAGCTCTCTAGTGTTTTTATTAGGAATGGGTGCTGTATTTTTTCAAAAGCTTTCTCTGCATCTATTGAGATAATCATATGATTTTTGTTAATTTTCTTATTGATATGGTTGATTATGTTGATAGTTTTCCTAATATTGAACCAGCCCTGCATTCCTGGTATAAATCCCACCTGGTCATAGTGTATTACCCTGGTGATCACTTGCTATAATCTCCTTGCTAATATCTTATTTAAGATTTTAGCATCAATATTCATTAGGGAAATTGGTCTATAATTTTCTTTCTCTGTTTTGTCTCTGCCTGGTTTTGGTATCACCACCATATTTGTGTCATAAAACGAATTTGGTAGAATTCCTTCTTCACCTATTTTTCCAAATAATTTGCATAATATTGGAATTAATTGTTCTCTAAATGTTTGGTAGAATTCACCTGTAAAGCCATCTGGCCCTGGGGATATTTTCTTAGGGAGTTCATTAATGGCTTGTTCAATTTCTTTTTCTAATATGGGTTTATTTAAGGATTTTATTTCCTCTTCAGTTAACCTGGGCAGTTTGTATTTTTGTAAATATTCATCCATTTCATTTAGATTGTCAAATTTATTGGCATACAGTTGGGCAAAATAGTTCCTAATTATTGCTTTAATTTCTACTTCATTGGTGGTAAGATCAGCCTTTTCATTTTTTATATTGGTAATTTGGTTTTCTTCTTTCTTTTTTTTAATCAAATTAACCAGTGGTTTATCTATTTTATTGGTTTTTTCATAGAACCAGCTCTTCATATTATTGATTAGTTCTATAGTTTTCTTGCTTTCAATTTTATTAATTTCTCCTTTAATTTTCAGGATTTCTAATTTAGTATTTAATTGGGGATTTCTAATTTATTCTTTTTTTAGCTTTTTAAATTGCATGCCCAATTCATTAATCTCCTCTTTCTCTTTTTTATCCATGTAAGCAGTTAGAGCTATAAAATGTCCCCTAAGCACTGCTTCGGCTCCATCCAATAAATTTTGGTATGTTGTCTCATTATTGTCATTCTCCTGGATAAAGTTATTGATTGTTTCTATGATTTGTTGTTTGATCCACTCATTCTTTAGAATGAAATTATTTAGTTTCCAATTAATTTTCCATCTACCTTTCCATGGCACTTTATTACATGTAATTTTTATTGCATCATGATCTGAGAAGGATGCATTTACTATTTCTACCTTTCTACATTTGACTATGATGTTTTTGTGCCCTAATACACGGTCAATTTTTGAAAATGTGCCATGCACTGCTGAGAAAAAGGTATATTCTTTTCTATCTCCATTCAGTTTTCTCCAGACATCTATCATGTCTAACTTTTCTAGTATTCTATTCACCTCTTTCACTTCTTTCTTATTTATTTTGTGGCTAGATTTATCTAATTCTGAGAGGGGAAGATTCAGATCCCCCACTAGTATAGTGTTATTGTATATTTCCTCTTGTAACTCATTTAACTTCTCCTTTAAGAATTTGGATGCTATACCACTTGCTGCATACATATTTAATATTGATATTACTTCATTAGCTATAGTACCTTTTAGCAAGATGTAGTTTCCTTCCTTATCTCTTTTAATTAGATCTATTTTTGCCCTTGCTTTGTCTGAGATAAGGATTGCTACCCCTGCTTTTTTTACTTTAGCTGATGCATAATATATTCTGCTCCAGTCTTTTACCTTTATTCTGTGTGTATCTCTCTGCTTCAGATGTGTTTCTTGTAAACTGCATATTGTAGGATTCTGGTTTTAAATCCACTCTGCAATTCACTTCCTTTTTATGGGAGAGTTCATCCCATTCACATTCACAGTTAAAATTATTACCTGTTTATTTCACTCTGTCTTCTTTTCCCCTTTGTACTCTTTTTTTCCCCTTCTTTTCCCCTATTCCACTTGACCAGTGTTTTGCTTCTGGCCACTGCCTCCCTCAATCTGTCCTCCCTTTTATCAACTGCCCTTCTTTTTCTTGCCACTTTTACCCCCTCTTGTGCCCTCCCTTCTACCAATACCACCCTTTTTCCCCTTCCCCTTTTGTTTCCTTAAAGAGTAAGCTCAGTTTCTTTATATAAATGGGAGTGTATTTTATTCCTTCCCTGAACCAAGTCTGATGAGAGTAAGGTTGCAACAATGCCCACCCCTCCCTTCTTTCCCTCTGTTGTAATGGGTTCTTTTTGTGCCTCTTCCTTTGATATAATTAAACCCATTCCACCTCTCCCTTCCTCTCCTCCCCCTAGTCTTCTTTTATTTTGTCCCTTAAGTTTCTTTATATCATTACATCATAGTTGATTTAATAACAATACCTTTACAGAAATACAGATCCCAAGAGTTAAAAGTATTATTCTCCCTCATATGAACTTAAGCAGTTTAACGTCATTGAACAACCCTTTTCTCCCCCTTGTTTACCTCTTTATATTTCTCTAGAGTCTTGTATTTAGAGATGAAATTTTATGTTCATTTCTGGTCTATTTCTCAGGAAGCCTTGGAAATCTCCTAGTTCATTGAATGTCCATCTTTTCCTCTGAAAGAAAATGCTCTGTTTCACTGGGTAGTTGATCCTGGGTTGTAATCCAAGCTCCTTTGCCTTCCTGTATATCATATTCCAAGCACTGTGATCCTTTAATGTTGAAGCTGCCAGATCCTGAGCAATCCTCACTGTGGCTCCATGGTATTTAAATGGTTTCTTTCTGGCTGCTTGGAGTATTTTCTCCTTCACCTGATAATTCTGGAGTTTGGCTACTATATTCCTTGAAGTGTTCCTTTTGGGGTCTCTTTCAGGAGGTGTTCAGTGGATTCTTTCAATGATGATTTTTCCTCTGTTTCTACAATTTCGGGGCAGTTCTCCATAATAATTTCCTGGAAGATGGTGTCTAGACTCTTTTCTTGATCATGGTTTTCAGGTAGTCCAATTATTTTCAGATTATCTCTCCTGGACCTATTTTCCAGGTCAGTTGTTTTTCCAATGAGTTATTTCAGATTTTCTTCTATTTTTTTCCGTCTTTTGATTCTGCTCATCAGATTCTTGTTGTCTCATGGAGTTATCTGCTTCCATTTGCTCAATTTTAATTTTTAAGGCCTTATTTTCCACAGTAAGCTTTTGCACTTCTTTTTCTGTTTGGCTAATTTTTTCTCTCATTTGGCCAATTGTATTTTTTAAGGAATTGTTTTCCTCAGTCATTTTTTGTGCTTCTTTTTGCAGTATAACTCTCATTTCTCTTATTTCTTTTTCCATTTTTTCTTCTACCTCTCTAATTTGATTTTTAAAAGCCTTTTTGAGCTCTTCAAAGAGTCCTTTTTGGTCTTGAGACAAGATAATCTTCCCTCTTGATTCTTCACTTGTGGGAATTTTGACTACCTCATCTGTGTTTGAATTTTGGTCTTCCCTTTTCACCACAGAAGTTGTCAATGGTAAGGTTCCTTTTTTGTTTCTTGCTCATGTTGTAGGCTATTTTTAAACTTATCAAGTTGAAGTCTGTTCCTGGGGCACAGGGTTCATGGTTCCAAGCTTCTTACTGCTCTCAGCTGCCCCACTATCAACTGCTCCACTCTCAGCTGTCCAACTCTCGGCTGCCCCACTCTCAGCTGCCTCACTCTCAGCTGCCCCACTCTCAGCTGTGTCGAGTTACAACAGTGTTGACCTGCCACTGAGTGGAGCTTTGCTGAGGTGATCTGCCAGCTAAGACAAGTGGTTCAAATCCACACCGAGCTGAGCTTTGCTGAGGTGATCTGCCAGCTGAGACTAGTGGTGCTAAGCCACACTGAGCCGAGCTTTACTGAGGTGAGCCGCCCTCCCCTTTTACCCCAGGTGAGACAGACCTTTACTGAAGTCTTCTAAATTTTCTCACGTAGTGGGATTTTTTCTCTCTTTTTGTAGGTTCCCTAGTTCCAGAATCTGTTTAGAGGCTTGGTTTAATGTTGTTTTTGAGGGAAATAAGGGAAAGCTCAGGACTATCCTAGCTTCTCTCCACCATCTTGGCTCCACCCCAGCACATCAGCTTTCTTAATTTCTTAATGGAATGCTCACATATAATAGGTGTATTGTTCTTTATTTTACAGTCAGAGTTCTTAGTTCTTAATAAGCTGAGGCTTTTCAAGAGACCAGCCTGTTACACTTAGTCCCCAGTAGTCGCCATAGTTCTGATTCTGTTCCACTCTGCCATAGCTGGCCCAATCCTTTGCTACCTTCTCTGATCTCCTTCAGACTTATTCAAAGGATCCTGCCTCCATGGCAAATACATTGTTTTGTTTGTACTTCATTTTTGAAGAGGACACCACATCATGGAGGTTATCTTGGCTTGTGCATGAATTGGGCTTAAGTGAGGAAGACTTTCACAGTCATCTACTTCAGTCTCACTTCCAGAGTCACTGAAGTCCAGTGACAAGACAAAAATCAGAATGAGTAATGATGGCCCAGGATGCAGTGGATGACACTGGTGCCATCAATGTCTGACCAAGCTCTAAATGCTCCACAATGCTTGTTTCAGTTGCTTTCAGGGCCATTGGAACAAATTGTTCTCATCTGTATATTCCATTAGAAGAACTCTTCATATGCTTTGGGTAGACATCCCTCTAACTCACTGTTGGGTTTGAGGCAGGTTGGTTACCCTCAAACTGGTTTAGTCCATCTGCTGAGATGGTTTATAGGATGTGGCCACAGCAGCAAATACATACATACAAACACACATGAGTACACCTCAAAGATGCCAACATTTTCAGTCTCTCTCTCTCTCTCTCTCTCTCTCTCTCTCTCTCTCTCTCTCTCTCTCTCTCTCTCTCTCTCTCTCTCTCTCTCTCTCCCTCCCTAAATCCCAGAATTCCTAATAAGGACTGAGACCTTTACCATGTCTGCAAGACAATCAGTTAGAACACATCAAGATACCTTACAACAGTATCATTGCACTGCAGTGGGATAGTGGTCACTGGTCTGCTGTGAAAAGGAAGCATTCTTCCTCCTCCTCTGAAAAACAGAAAGATATCTAACTAGAAGTTGATGGCCTGGATAATAACCCAACTTGCAGCTTTGATAATGGTAACAGGTTGAATATTAAATACAGAAAAATTCAAAGGTTAATATAATTAAGTAGACCTTTACCTAGATAATGGCTACATTTACAGATGTTCTTGATGCCCAGAATATTTACAAAAGAGAGTAGAACCTGAGGCATTAATCTATATTTTAAATAAATTTTTACTCTTGGCTGTTCTTTTTTTTTCATCATTATGATCAATGTCTTTCCCCCTCTCTTTCAGAGAACCATCTCATATAACAAATAATATTTTTAAATACATAAGAAAGAGAAAAGGAAAGAGGGGGAAAAAAAGAAGAAAAATCAACACAACTGATCAATACATTGAAAATATCCAAAAACATGGGCAAAGTGTAACACCAATGTAACTTGCAGGTAGGTTGGGGGTATTCTCCCATATTTATATTCCAGTCATGTTTGATCTTTAAAATTTTGTTATATTCACTTTTGAATTTTTGTGCATGCTCTTTTTTCCATTTACATTGTAATTATTGAATATATTGTTTTCTTGATTAAGCTTACTTCATTCTGTATCACTTCTTATAGATTTTCCATGCTTCTCAATATTTATCACATACATAATTTCTTACAGCATATTAATATTCTATTATATTTAAGTACCACAAACTGTTTTGCCATTTGTAATCAATAAATATCTGCTTTCTCTTTCTTTCTTTTTTTTCTGGAACATGACCAATACAGAATTTTATTTTTTGCATGACTTCATATTCATTATGAGTTTTATATTATTTGTCATCTCAATTGGTGCATGAGGAGTTGAGGAAGAAAGAGATTTTGAAACTGAAAATATAATTCAATTGGATTTTAAATCAATCTCTCCTACCCATAGTTGTGAAATGTCTGATATGTTTCTCTTCTAATTTTTTTATAGTATGATGTTTAATACCGATGCCATGTATCCATTGAGAATATATTGTAAAATGTAGTATTAGTTATTAATCTAACCCTAATTTCTGTAATGTTATAATTTGGTTTTTGTTTTGGCAATGAGGGCTAAGTGACTTGCCCAGGGTCACACAGCTAGTAAGTGTCCAGTGTCTGAGGCTGGACTTGAACTGAGGTCCTCCACTGAGCCACCTAGCTGCCCCCTCTGTCATATTATTTTACAGTTTTCCTAGCAGTTTTCTTCACATAAGGACTTTCCCATCCCATCCCCACCATAGGTAATTTTTGCTTTCTGTTTTATCAAACATTGTGTTATTGAGTTACATTGTTTCTGATTCTCCTTTGTCTAGTCTCTTCTATTGAACTATCTCTCTATTTTTGTTCACCAATAGGAGATGTTTTTGATGACTGCTTTTTTGTAACATAGTTTGAGGTATAGAAATGCTATACCTCCTTCATGCATATCAGTTTGTTTTTTTATTAATAAAGTATTTTATTTTTTTCCCATTACATATATAGTTCTCAACTTTTGTTTATACGAGCTTTCCAATTTCAGATTTTTCTCCCTCCCTCCCCTCCCTGCCCCCTCCCCTAGCCAGCAGGTAATCTGATATAGGTTTTATATATATAAACACAATAACATTAAAAATATTTCTGCACTAGTCATGTTATAAGAGAAAAATCAGAGCAATGACGAAAAACCTCAAAATAGAAAAACAACAGCACCAAAAACAAAAGAAATAGTATGGTTCATTCAGCATCTATACTCCACAGTTCTTTTTTTTCCTGGATTTGGAGATCCTCTTCTATCATGAGTTCCCTGGAACTCTTCTGTACCATTGCATTGGTGAGAAGAATATAGTCCATCACAATAGATCAACACACAATGTTGATGATACTGTGTACAATGTTCTTCTGGTTCTGCCCATCTCACTCATCATCAGCCCATGCAAGACCCTCCAGGTTTCTCTGAACTCCTCCTGCTCATCATTTCTTACAGCACAATAGTATTCCATTACATTCATATACCACAACTTGTCCAGTCATTCCCCAATTGATGGGCATCCCCTCAATTTCCAATTCCTTGCCACCACGTAAAGAGCAGCTATAAATATTTTTGTACATGTGGGTCCCTCTCCCCTTTCCATGATCTCTTCCGGAAAAAGACCTAAAAGTGGTATTGCTGGGTCAAAGGGTATGGATAGCTTCACAGCCCTTTGGGCATAATTCCAAATTGCTCTCCAAAATGTTTGGATTAGTTCACAGTTCCACCAATTCATTAGTGTTCCAATTTTTACATAGCTTCTCCAATATTTATTATTTTCCTTTTTTATCATTTTAGCCAATCTGATAGGTATCAGGTGGTACCTCAGAGTTGTTTTAATTTATATCTCTCTAATTATTAGAGATTTAGAGCATTTTTTCATTTGGGAATAGATAGCTTTGATTTCTTCATCAGAGAATTGCCTGTTCATATCCTTTGACCATTTCTCAATTAGGAAATGACTTGGATTCTTATAAATTTGATTTAGTTCCCCATATATTTTAGAGATGAGGCCTTTTTCAGAAGTACTGGCCTCAAAAATTGTTTCCCAGCTTTCTGCCTCCCTTCTAATTTTGGATGCATTGCTTCTGTTTGTACAAAAATTTTTTAATTTAACGTAAGCAAAATCATCCATTTTGCATTTTATAATATTCTCTATCTCTTGTTTGGTCATAAACTGTTTTCCTTTCCAGAGATCTGAAAGGTAGACTATTCCTTTCTCTCCTAATTTTCCTATGGTATCACCTCTTATGTCTAAATCATGTATCCATTTTGACCTCATTTTAGTATATGGTGTAAGATGTTGGTCTATGCCTAATTTCTGCCATACTATCTTCCAGTTTTCCCGGCAGTTATTGTCAAATACTGAGTTCCTATCCCAGGAGCTGGAGTCTTTGGGTTTATCAAACACTACATTACTAGTGTCATTTACTACTGTGTTTCCTATGCCTAGCCTATTCCATTGATCCTTCATTCTATTTCTTATCCAGTCCCAGATATTTCTGATGACTGCCCTTTTATAGTAAAGCTCCAAGTTTGTTACCGTTAACACAACATCCTGTGAATTTTTTTTCATTATTTCCCTGGATATTCTTGATTTTTTTTCAGATGAATTTTATTATTATTTTCTCTAGCTCTATAAAATAATTTTTAGGTAGTCTAATTGGTATGGCACTGAATAAGTAAATTAATTTAGTCAGTATTGTCATTTTTACTATATTAGCTCTGCCTATCCATGAACAATTGATATCTTTCCAATTATTTACATCTGATTTGATTTGTGTGAAGAATGTTTGATAGTTGTGTTCATAGAGTTCCTGGGTTTGTCTTGGCAAGTAGACTCCCAAGTATTTTGTATTATCTACCGTTACTTTAAATGGAATTTCTCTTTCTAACTCTTGCTGCTGGACTTTGGTGGTCATGTACAGAAACACTGATGATTTATGTGGATTTATTTTATATCCTGCTACTTTGCTAAAGTTATTAATTGTTTCAAGTAATTTTTGAGTTGATTCTCTAGAATTCTTTAAGTATACCATCATATCATCTGCAAAGAGTGATAGTTTTGTTTCCTCCTTGCCTATTCTAATTCCTTTAATTGCGTTTTCTTCTCTGATTGATAAGGCTAACATTTCTAGTACAATAATAAATAATAGGGGTGATAATATACATCCCTGTTTCACCCCTGATCTTATTGGGAAGGCCTCTAATTTATCACCATTGTATACAATGCTTGCTGATAGTTTTAGGTAGATACTGTTTATTATTTTAAGGAAAACTCCACCTGTTCCTCAACTCTCTGGTGTTTTTATTAGGAATAGGTGCTGTATTTTGCCAAAAGCTTGATTATGCTAATAGTTTTCCTAATATTGAACCAGCCCTGCATTCCTGGCATAAATCCCACCTGGTCATAGTGTATTATCCTGGTGATCACTTGCTGTAATCTCCTTGCTAATATCTTATTTAAGATTTTAGCATCAATATTCATTAGGGAAATTGGTCTATAATTTTCTTTCTCTGTTTTTGCTTTGCCTGGTTTTGGTATCACCACCATATTTGTGTCATAAAACGAATTTGGTAGAACTCCATCTTCACCTATTTTTCCAAATAATTTGTATAATATTGGAATTAATTGTTCTCTAAATGTTTGGTAGAATTCACCTGTAAACCCATCTGGCCCTGGGGATTTTTTCTTAGGGAGTTTATTAATGGCTTGTTCAATTTCTTTTTCTAATATGGGTTTATTTAAGGCTTTTCTTTCCTCTTCAGTTAACCTGGGCAGTTTGTATTTTTGTAAATATTCATCCATTTCATTTAGATTGTCAAATTTATTGGCATATAGTTGGGCAAAATAATCCCTAATCATTAATTTAATTTCCACTTCATGGGTGGTAACATCACCCTTTTCATTTTTGATACTGGTAATTTGGTTTTCTTCTTTCTTTTTTTTAATCAAATTAAGCAATATTTTATTTTTTATTGTTTTTTTCATAAAACCAGCTCTTAGTTTTATTGATTACTTCTATAGTTTTTTTGCTTTCAATCTTATTAATTTCTCCTTTAATTTTCAGGATCTCTAGTATCTAATTGGGGATTTCTAATTTGTTCTTTTTCTAGCTTTTTAAGTTGCATGCCCAATTCGTTAATCTCCTCTTTCTCTTTTTTATTCATGTAAGCAGTTAGAGCTATAAAATGTTCCCTAAGCATTGCTTTGGCTCCATCCCATAAATTTTGGTATGTTGTCTCATTATTGTCATTCTCTTGATATAGTTAATGATTGTTTCTATGATTTGTTGTTTGACCCACTCATTCTTTAGAATGAAATTATTTAGTTTCCAGTTGATTTTCATTCTACTTTTCCCTGGCTCTTTCTTACATGTATTTTTACTGCATGATCTGAGAAGGATACCTTTACTATTTCTGCCTTTCTATATTTGACTATGATGTTTTTGTGCCCTAATACATGGTCAGTTTTTGAAAATGTGCCATGTACAGCTGAGAAAAAGGTATATTCCTTTCTCTCCCCATTCAATTTTCTCCAGACATCTATCATGTTTAACTTTTCTAGTAATCTATTCACCTCTTTCACTTCTTTCTTATTTATTTTTTCAGCTAGATTTATCTAATTCTGGGATGCTAGTATATTATTACTGTCTAATTCCTCTTGTAACTCATTTAACTTCTCTAAGCATTTGGATGCTATACCACTTGGTGCATACATATTTAATATTGATCTTATTCATTATCTATTCTCCCTTTTAGCAAGATGTAGTTTCCTTCCTTATCTCTTTTAATGAGATCTATTTTTGCCTTTTCTTTGTCTGAGATAAGGATTGCTACCCCTGCTTTTTTACTTTAGCTGAAGCATGATATATTCTGCTCCAGCCTTTCACCTTTGCTCTGTGTGTATCTCTCTGCTTCAAATGTGTTTCCTGTAAACAGCAATATTGTAGGATTCTGGTTTTTAATCCACTCTGTAATTTGCTTCCACTTTATAGCAGAGTTCATCCCATTCACATTCACAGTTATTATTACTAACTGTCTCTTCCCCTCCATTCTATTTACTCCCTTTGTACTTTTGCCCCCTTCTTTCACCCTATTCCTCCTCACCAATGATTTGCTTCTTACCCCTGCCTCCCCCAATCTACCCTCCCTTTTTATCACCCCCCTCTCTTTTCTTTACCCTTTTCCCCCTTGCTTTTGTCCTCCCTTCTATTACTCCTCCTCTTTCCCTTCCCCTTTTGCTTCCCCAAAGAACGAGCTAAGTTTCTTATCCCAATGAACATATATGTTATTGCCTCTTTGAATCAAATCTAATGAGAGTAGGGTTGAAACAATGTTCCCCCCCTCCTTTCTTTCCCTCTATTGTAATAGGTTTTTTACCTCTTCATATGATAAAATTCACCCCATTCCACCTCCTCTCTCCTCTCCTCCCCATAGACTCCCTTTTTAACCCCTTAATTTTCTTTGTATCATCACATCAAAGACAATTTATATTTATACCCTCTGTGTAATGTCCTGCTCTCCACCCAAATACATTTACAATTCTTAAGAGTTTTGAGTATTATCTTCCCATGTAGGGGTGTAAACAGTTTAACCTCATTGAGTAACTTTTTTCCCCTCTGTTTACCTTTTTAAACTTCTCTTGAGTCTTGTATGTTAAGATTGAATTCTCTATTCAGTTATGGTCTTTTCATCAGGAAACATTGAAAGTCCCCAATGTCATTGAATGTCCATCTTTTCCCCTGAAAGAGAATGAACATTTTTGCTGGGTAATAGATTCTTGGCTGCACTCCAAGTTCCTTTGCCTTCCAGAATATCATATTCCAAGCCTTGTGATCCTTTAATATTGAAGCTGCCAGGTCCTGAGCAATCCTGACTGTGGCTCCATGATGTTTAAATTGCTTCTTTGGCCTGCTTGGAGTATTTTCTCCTTCACCTGATAATTCTGGAATTTGGCTACAATATTCCATAGAGTTTTCCTTTTGGCATCTCTTTCAGGAGGTGATCTGTGGATTCTTTCAATGATGATTTTGTCCTCTGATTCTATGATATCAGGGCAGTTCTCCTTAATAATTTCCTGGAGTATGGTGTCTAGATTCTTTTTCTGGTCATGGCTTTCAGGCAGTCCAATGATTCTCAAATTGTCTCTCCTGGATCTGTTTTCCAAATCAGTTGTCTTTCCAATGAGGTATTTCACATTTTCTTCTATTTTTTCATTCTTTTGATTCTGCTTGACTGATTCCTGGTGTCTCACGGATTCCTTATCTTCCAACTGTCCAATTTTCATTTTTGCAGCATTGTTTTCTTCAGTAAAATTATGCACCTTTTTTTTTCCATTTGTCCAGATGAATTTTTTAAGGAATTGTTTTTTTGCAGTCAATCTTTGTGCTTCCTTTTCCAAGCTGCTGATTCTTTTTTCATAGTTTTCTTGTTTTGCTTTCATTTCTCTCCCCATTTTTTCTTGTACCACTCTCAATTGATTTTTTTTCAATCTTTTTTGTTTTGTTTTGTTTTGCGGGGCAGTGGGGGTTAAGTGACTTGCCCAGGGTCACACAGCTAGTAAGTGTCAAGTGTCTGAGGCTGGATTTGAACTCAGGTACTCCTGAATCCACGGCCAGTGCTTTATCCACTGTGCCACCTAGCCGCCCCCTCATTTGATTTTTAAAACCCTTTTTGAGCTCTTCCAGGAAGGCTTTTTGTTCTTGAGACCAATTCACCTTCCCTCGTGAGGCCTCACATGTAGGCAATTTGAGGGTATTGTCCTCATCTGAGTTTGTGTTTGCTTCTTCCCTATTGATACAGAAGCTCTCAATGGAGTGGGCTCTTTTTTACTTCTTACTCATTATTGCAGCTTATTTAATTATTTTTTAAGTTGAGTCTACTCTGGGGGCACCAGGGTCCCTGTTTTGGGCTTCTTGTGCAGGTGTATAGGTGCTGTTTCACCAGCTTTTTACACTGAGGACTTTAAGTGTGTGCAGTTCCCCACCCCCCACCACACTTCCTGTCTGAGCACTCTAGGATCAGTGGGCCTAGTTGCTCCTATCCTGTTCGTGGCCCTCCAGCTGGCAACTTGCCCTCTCAGCTGGTGCAGTTAGGTTTTTCCACTGTCCTGCTGGGCCACCAGATTTTTGAGCCAGGTCCATGGGCCTCAGTTGTCCTGCCACTTCCTGCCAACTTGCCCCGACCCCCTCACTGCTGGGCTGCTGCCCTGTGCTGTGCCTCCCTTTTGCCAGAGTCAGACCGACCTTTTCCTGAAGTCTTCTAAATTATCTCTGGTTGGAGGACTGTGTCTCTCTGTCTCTTTGAAGGTTCTGTAGTTTCAGAATCCATCCAGAGGCTTGATTTAATATTCTTTTTGAGGGAACAGAAGTAGAGCTCAGGTAGCTTGCTGATTCTTCTCCACCATATTGGCTCTGTCCATGATCCATGCATATCACTTTTGATCATTTTCCTTGATATTCTAAAGCTTTTGTTTATCCAAATGAATAGTTATTGTTTTATCAAAGTTTTTTTTTTATATCCCCATAGTAATTTCATTTAATATAGCATTAAAAGTATAAATTAAATTTGATAACATGGGGGGCAGCTAGGTGGTGCACTGGATAGAGCACCAGCCCTGGAGTCAAGAGTACCTGAGTTCAAATCCGGACTCAGACGCTTAGCACTTACTAGCTGTGTGACCCTGGTCAAGTCACTTAACCCCAATTGCCTCACTAAAAAAAAAAAACAAAAACAAATTTGATAATATCATCATTTGTATTATTTGACATGGCCTGGCCATGAGAATTGAATATTTATACAGATATTTAAGTTCTGCTTTATTTCTTTAAGAAACATTTTCTAAGAATGTATACAAATCTTTTCTATTCTTTGGAAGATAGATCTCCAGATATTTTATGTATTTTATTCCTATTTGGAATCGAAATGCCTGTTCTACTTTTGCTTCTTATATTTTGATATTATTATATAAGAATATAGTTATTTTTGAGGGTTTGTTTTGTAGACTAAAACTTTTCTAAGACTATTAGTTGTCACTATTATTATCTTTCTGATTCCCTAGAATTTTCCAAGTTATCATCATATCATTAACAAACAGGAATAATTTTATCTCTTTTTAACCTATCTTTATGCCTTCCATTTCTATCTCTTGTTTTATTGCTGTTACTAGCATTTCCAGAACTATATCAAATAGTAGACTCTTGTATTTATTGCAAAATGATCTAGTATAGCCCCATTGAATATAACACTTGCTTTTGATGGGAAAGGGGGTTCTCAATGAGGTCAGGGTAGGCATTAGTTCATGGGGGTAATTTTAAATTTATTTTTAACTTCTTTTGAGTTCCTTGTCATAGACCATAGAAACAGATGAAATTATTTTGTCTTGGGTACATAATTTCTGTTTAGGAGAGGCTTGAGAGGTCATGAGGATCAAAGAAATTGTTTAATCTTTCATCTTGTTAGTCACATGACCAGGAAGTGGGGTTCTAATGTATTGCCTGATTGTTCTTCACTCCTTGCCCTAGTCATACCACTCTACAACATCCATAAGCCTGTTTTCTCAAATTAATTCTATTATGCCAGTTTTAGAAACAAGGCTCCAGCCTTATATAATCAAATACTTCCAGAAGAGGGTCCTTTGATGAGAGGCAATCAGTAGCGGATGTTCATAAACAGCTATTTGTTTCTTGGAAAAAATAAATGAACAATAGAAGCTGAAGAAAATATTAAAAGTGATAGACAAAGTATAAGACAGAGGTCAAACTAGAGAATTGGAAAAAAGAAATATGCCAGTAGATATAATAGGATCAAAAAGTATTTGGATTTAGGCTAATGCAAATATAAAGAATCATAAGAATTAGAGTTAGAAAGGACCTTAGGATTTATATTGTCCTTTTTTTTTTAAATTTTGTGGATAAGAAAACTGAAGTACAGAATTTAAGTAATTTGTCTAATTCATGCAGATAATAATTAACATTGCTCATACTTGAATCTAATGTCTTTGCTTCTCATTCTAGTCATTTCCAGTATACCACCCATCTAGAATGAGAATGAAATGGAACAATAAACCACAAAGCCAAGGCATAAGAATGAAGCCAAAAACTGAGCTATCAATCAAATGACTGTTCACCAAGCTGGGTAGATGCTCTAGAATAACATAATTTTATAGTGGGACTGCAAATACCAGTCAATTCCTCTTCCATTTCTTAAAGACAAAGAGCTCTCAAAGACAAGACCCACATAGTTCTAATGAGTCCTGGAACAAAAAGGGGAGAAAATAGTTTGGGGAACCAGAGATTTAATGGTTCCCCTGATTATCTACTTTCATTCTTTGGGGGTTTGAATATACTGTAGAACCAGGTACTTAGTAATTGCTGAAGATCCAACTTCTGAAGAGTAGTTCATACAAAAAAACTCTCTCAAAACCTAGTCCCTGAACGAAAACCTCACTCTTGTAGGTATAGCAACCAAGCTATCCTGGGTTGTTGGTGCCCCCTACAGAATGATATGTGAAACTGTATGATTAAGATCCACGATCTACTTGTTTGTTTGTTTGTTTTCTCTTTCCTTATGAAAGCTATATATATACTGATATTACCTAAAGAGAAACCAGATGGGGCAAAATGATCCAAATTCTAAGTCTCACAGGGGGAAATCCTGGATGACAGCACAAGCCAAAACAATCCATGAGAGGATCCCAGGATTAAACACCTGTCTTATTAAGGACAAGCTTGGATGGTGGCCTAATAGTTCAACTTATATTGCATTTAGCCATCTATTTTGTATGAATTTTGTATTTATTGTATACATGTTGTCTCTCCCATTAGAATATACGTTTGTTGAGGGCAGGGCAGTTTTTGTTTTTTCTTTATGTTTTATAGAACATAGGATAGTACCTGGTATATAGTGTGTGCTTAAAAATGTTTGTTGTTTTATTGAATTACCACTTTCACAAAGTACACAGAACTTAAAGTAGAAAAGTTATTTTCTTTAGTGCTAGTGGCACAAACTGAAGTGTATGATCTATGGTTGGGGGCAATGCTAGGATAATATCCAGCAATATGCAAGGAAGTTTACATGCTCTAAGGTTCCAACCTAGGATGAGGAGAGCATCTCTTTCCTGTATAAGCCTAGGACTGAGTCTCTCTCTCTCTCTCTCTCTCTCTCTCTCTCTCTCTCTCTCTCTCAGACACACACACACACACACACACACCACATGCATAATCTTATTGCAACCTATTCCCTGATCCAGATTTTTATTACTCCATTATAGACAGGCCTGAGGTCTACTTCAGTCTCTGCCACCTAGAAGACAAGTTGCTTCTCTACTCTGAGTCTCCCAAAACGTTTTCCTATGGTAGACAGGTGCCACTGGCATAGTAAGGGTTATGGCAGATCTGAGCTGTGGGGGTGGGAAAGCAGCAACTATAATTAATGTTCTCAGTAGTGCACCAGATTCCCTCCTATGCTAGCCTTACCTGAAGTCAGCATATAAAATCAGGGACGAGCAGGGCTTTCATGGCTGGTGTTTGAAGGCTTGTACTAATTATATAACTTGTGGGAAACATGATCTTGCTTAAAAGAAAAAGCATAGGAGATAAATGCTACCATCTTATCATGGAGAAGTATGGCTGTAGGGATTAAATATCCATGGATAGTTTTTTATTTCTTTGAGCATATATCCACTACATTATGAATGTTTTCAATGGTTACATGTATTCATCCACACTGTTGAGTTGTTCAAATCCTTGGAAACACAGAATAACAAATGGGCTTGGCTTTGATGAACCTCTGTCACAAGAGTAAGAAAGGTTGTGTTATTTATAATGCTTTCTGAATCATTTCTTCTCCCTTACTGTGTGGTAGTGTCAAAGGTCATAGGACAGAAAAGGACTATTACATTTTTGTCTTTTTATCTTTAGAATATAGCACAGTGCCAGGCATATGGTGGGCACTTTATAAATAATCATTTATTGACTGATGTTTTTAAATTATTGGGGTAATTGTCTGGGTTTTCTAAAATATTACTAAATTATATATTAATGGCTACTGCATCAGTTTTGGCATTAAGTATTTATTATTAGTTAATATCACATATTATTAAATAATTGACCACCTGTCTCCCTAACTTCCCCAGTAGTCACAGGCTTACAGGCCTAAACAATTACATACCCAGTGTATTGAACCAAGAGGAATGGGCATGTGGAGAGTAAAAGAGAGTCCAGGAAAGAAAAGAGCACTCTTCACAGTCCAGTCTTTTTCCTCTTTTTGATAGAGGCACCCCTTAAACACTGTTCAAAGCTAATCGGCCAGCATCATTCGGTTACATTGGTTGACATGACTTGAGGGTGGTCCATATTAAAATGAGCTCTAAAGTGATGACATCAGGATCTAATGGGAGACCCCCTGAGAGGCAAAGGCACATTCAGATAGATGGGGTTTAATCCCCTCAGTTCACTGAACTAGACACAAAGAGTCCATTCTCCACCTCTATTGTACCCTTAAGATGGTCCCAAAAAGAGATTAACTAAAGTTCTCAAACTGAAGTAGAGGGGGTGGAAGAAATGGTCCCCCAAAAAACCATTATCAACAATTATTTTCTCACAATGACTGATTGACCATGATTGGTTATAGTGATGAAAGGCCCTTTTGCAACAAGGATTGCTTACCTGGTGTTAAGGGCTAAGATTCTAGCTAGTCTGTCTAAAATATCTAATGAGTGGTCACCAATAAATTATAAGCTTTAGCAAGAGTTAGACTTTTAAGCATTTATTAAGGAGAATAAGAATTTGGTAAAGAGAGAGAGAAAGGTCTAGATTCCTATCTTTAAAGGGAGAGCACATTTCTAGCTCCCTTCTCCGCCAGAGTCCAGAGGAAAGAGCCCCAGATCGAGCGCCAGTCTCTTCCTTCCTCCTCCCACTAGCCTGCGTCACTTCCTGATGCCAAAGAAAAGACTCCTGGTCTTGCCCTCAAAGACCTTCGCTTCATGGGTGGAACTCTTCTACAATAAGTCTCCAGCAGGTTGCGTCATTCCTCAAGAAACGGTACGTTTCCTTGATGAAACAGTCAAAAATAACAGAATATAATAACCTATGCTAACTAACAATATGTTAATAACAATATAGAAAAGGGAGAGAGGAAAGTTTTGTCCAGAGGGGTGATTTTTTGTCCTCATGAACCGACGCTTTGACATTTGTCTTGCAAAGGGAGGGCCTCTGCAGAGAGTACATCTTACAGATGGTGTATATTATAACAGAAAGAGAAAAAGGAAAAAACAACAAAAACAAAACTTTTCATTTAAAGTCTCTGAAAGTCTTTTCTCAGATGTCCTCTAGGTGTAGTAGTGGAATGGAAGTCTTTTCAGGGGTTGATGTGTGGATGCTGGTAGTCAGCCAGGAAAATTACCTACAAAATTGAGCTTAACACAACTTTAAAATAGCTTTGTCAATAATCAAATTAAACAATGAAAGTTCTCAAAAACATGTCTAAGGGAATTCAGAATCTTAGTTGTTACACATGAAACATATAATAAAACAAAAATTGAAACATTCTTTAAAATTATAATATTATTACAGTCCCCCTTTATGGAGGGTAATTGAGAAGACAATTGCTGCGATATTATTTATTAAAAATAATTTTTATCTTTGTTTCATCACTTTTTTGCATCATCTGCCTAATTATCCTCATGCCATTATGAGAAATTTAAAAATCTAATATAATTAGTAACAGATGTCAAGGCCAAATTCAACACTGTTATTTATCATGACACCTGAGATAATTATGGGGGTTACCATAAAAGAACAGAGAAATGATGGGATATGAGCATTCCCACACTTGAGCAATATGTACTGCCCATTCAGTATGCCAGGCTTAAAATAGGTGGATGGAATATATGTCCATGCCACCGAACATATTGGAGGAAACTGAGTCAGACTTAATCAGATGCATGGGATTGAGATGTCCATGGCATCAGGCATATAGGAGGGAGCATAGAAGTCAGGTGTAGAAGTGAGATGGGTGGGATGAATACTTCCAGCCATCTGTACAATATTGTGGGGAAAAATAAAATAAAATATTAAACCAAGAGAATCCAACCTCAACATTTGTCAAAAGCTGTTCCCTCGGCCATACCTTGACTTCATACATGTCTCCCCTCATGTAACAGTTCAATGTCTGCTCTTTGCATGTATTCCTCTTGTGATTGGATGGCATCTTGGCCAACTGGCATCTGATAACTCAGAATAAAGGCAATTAATGTCTTAAATGATAAGTTCCCATAATCCAAGTCTCATATGGATTTAAAAATTGAGGATAATAAATGATTGCAAAAAATGTGAATACATCTTGACTCAGAACACAATATATAATTATGCAACAATTTCAAATAATACCCCCTTTTTTTCTTAGTATACAATTACTTTTGTGAAAAATCAGAACATATTTAAATACAAGTTAAAGCACAACAGAATTGCAAAGAAAACTTTTTTTTTTGAAAAAAGAAAACTTTTACAAATGTTCCCCTCTTTTTTTGTTTTTTTTTTTTGGAATATGCTTATCAAAAATAATACTTCTAGAATCAATTTACACTTGCCATGGCAACCAATTTGCCAGGGAAATGCTTTAAAGAGTTTGATCAAATAATCAGTTGAGAAAAAATAACAAAAACAACTCAAAATATGGGAGCACAATACTCCTAGAATTAACATTGTATTATGAAATCAAAACCATCTTGTAATGTTTCAAAATTAGAGAGATGACTAAATAGAAAAAAAATACACATGGAACAATAAAAGACAATGAAATTCAAACTAGGGAAATCTAAATGAATATTAACTTAATATTAATAAGAGTATTATAAAATATAAACTTGATCACATGACTATAAAAAGCTTTTACAAATATTCTCCTTGTTTTAGAAACTAAGTATAAGACAATCTCAAAAGCATGAAAATCTCTATGAAAATAGACCCATACCATTAATTTCAAAATGTATATGTAATAGCATAGAAATCCTATGTAACCTCTGAACTGACATTAATACTCTGAATGAATTCAGAACACTCTTGATTCCAGTATCTAAAATCCCCAATGCTCATATTAATACCTTGCTGCTTACTTCTACATTTCTGTAAAATATATACCCTTCCATGGCAAAAGAAGAGGAGTCTTGAACTATGTTGATTGTCATTCTTATTCAGCTTAAGTTTTTCTTCTTTAACCCCTCTATATTGTCTGTCAGTCTTTTCACCATACAAATGCTTTATAAGATTACTAATTAAAGACAAAAGCAGGTTAGCAAAATTATGAACAAAACGAGCATATCTGCAATTTAAAGGGTTTTCTAAGGTTGTCTCAGAAGCACAGCCAGGCTGGGGAAGGGCTGAGCCTGAAGCTGCAAATGTAGTTAGACAAAGTTGAGCATGCACATCAGATCTCTGGACTTCCCAGGCAGGGGAAGCAATGGACTTGGCCATGGGGGGAGTAGAGGGTGGGGTCTGGAGAGGAGGGGAGGGACCAGGGCAATTTGAATCAGACTTGATTTTGAACTCAGGCCTGGATTCCTCTTCCCCCACTTTGCCTCCAGGTGCTAGGGGATTAAAAGCTTCTAGAGGGTGGGTCATTGTCTCCAGGCATGCAAAATTAAAGCAACAATTAGTGTTAGAACTGGGAAAAGCTGCGGGAATCTCTTCAAGTTTCTCTGAAAAAGCATGGTTGGGAGAGGGAGAGATATTTCCTTGTGTGAGTAAGTTGCTGGCTCTTTTAACAAAAATAAAAAGAAAAATAGAAAATCCACAAAAACAAAGCATTAACATGATCTTATCTCCCATTTGTCTGGTTAAACAGACTAAAATCAAAAATAGGGTAATTAGGGAGTTTAAAAGGTCCATTCGAAAAACTTTAAAGGGAAAACACAGCCAGTGCACCAGTACTTAGCAGTTTAAAGGGTAGGGGAAATTTCTTACCCAACCAGAAGATCAGAAGTGAGGTTCAGCTTTCCTCTTCGTGGTCAGCCATCTGTTAAGGGCTAAAATTCTAGCTAGTCTGTCTAAAATATCTAATGAGTGGTCACCAATAAATTATAAGCTTTAGCAAGAGTTAGACTTTTAAGCATTTATTAAGGAGAATAAGAATTTGGTAAAGAGAGAGAGAAAGGCCTAGATTCCTATCTATTAAAGGGAGAGCACATTTCTAGCTCCCTTCTCTGCCAGAGTCCAGAGGAAAGAGCCCCAGATCAAGCGCCAGTCTCTTCCTTCCTCCTCCCACTAGCCTGTGTCACTTCCTGACGCCAAAGAAAAGACTCCTGGTCTTGCCCTCAAAGACCTTCGCTTCATGGGCAGAACTCTTCTACAGTAAGTCTCCAGCAGGTGGCGTTATTCCAATCGTTACACTGGATTATGGCTGTGGCAGCTATAAACAAGAATGACAAAATTAATGATATAGGTTATGTTCAGAATATATGAAGTAATCCCATTTGGCTAGAGCAGAGAAATGTAGCTTTGTTCTTCACTACCTATGTGATCTTGGACAAGTCAATACCTCCCAGGGTTCAGTTTTCTCACAAGTAAAATGGAAGTGTTAGACTAAAAGATCCTTAAAGTCCCTTCCAGCTTTCAATCCATGATTTCATAGCACATTATACTATATTTATATTATAATAGAGGATGTTTATCTTGTTTTGCCTTATTCTTTCAACAGATCATTGTTCTTGAGGACAAAATCATTTTTATGTCATTATATCCCTACTATACCTAGTGGTATTTTTTTCCCCAAGGTAAGTGCTTAATAATGGTTGGTGAATTAACTAATTAGAGGACTTGTTCGAATCCTTCAAATGCTTCCTTCTCTCCCTCATTCCCCTTCCGCAATTCTCTGCTTCATAAAATTCTTTAAGTCACAGTTTTTCTTTCCTCATTTAATAATCAGTCACAAAATGCAAATGACCTGGGTAAAGCAACATCTTGACAGAAATTCACACTAAACTTTAAGAACCTTGCTGAGAGGAGATTTTAATTGATGGAGAGAATTGGGCCTTGAAGAAGTGGAAGGTGAGAGGGATAGCAAAGACAAGTTTCACTTAATTTTTTCATAAGAAAGTCTGACTCATTTATATTATCTCTTCAGAGACTTGTTATAAGTGACAGATGGAAAATATGTACACATTTTAAAAAACTTGACTGGATTTAATTTAAAGAAGAGGTAGTAAAAAGAGCACTGAATTTGGAGTCAGAAGGCATAGGGTCTACACCAGTCTCTGCCACCAATTAGCTGTTGGGAAAAGTTGTATCATTCCTCTAAGCTGAATTTTTATCAACTACAACATGGGAATATGCTTTCTCCATCTTTACAATAGAAGCCACTCTCTACCTCATTGGGTAAAGTGCTTTGGAGATATGTATATATTATATACACAAGTATATAGGCATGTGTGTGTGTGTATATATATATATATATATATATATATATATACACATATACATATATATATATATATATACACATATACATATATATATGCATGTGTCTGTATATATCTGCAGTGCATCTGTGCTTGTGTACACATACATAAGCACAAATATTCATATGTATTTGTGTTATGGTATACTTCTCCACTTAGAATTATGGTCTAATGTTGGATTAAACTGCTAAGTGCTGAAGATGCAAAGAAAGGCAAAAATAGACTCTGCCTGTAAGCATCTCAAACTCTAATTTCAGAGACAACATGCAAACCACATAGATAGATAGATAGATAGATAGATAGATAGATAGATAGATAGATAGATAGATAGATAGATAGATAGATAGATGGATGGATGGATGGATGGATGGATGGGTGATAGATGGCGAGGGAGAGACAGAGACAAAGAGAGAAACAGAGAGAGAAGATTGAAACTCAAGTCTTCCTGACTGCAAGGTCACCACCCTCATATGTATTACTAACTTAATGGATTTACAATTTTCTAAATGTGAACAATTACTAGATGGTTCTCATAAGTTTGGTGGCAACAAAATAAATAAATAGGCAAAATGGGTGGCTAACCTGGGTGAGTTTCTCAATACATATTATACCTAATCAGAAACTTTTTCCAGCTCAAAAGACCTTGTCAACACCACTGTCCTGCTACCATAGTTTTCAAAAACCCAGAATTACCTACATGCCAATAATTCCATTAGGAAAAATTTTAAAATTGAAAATGAGTGAAAAGATTCAACCATTCTAGAGAG
Organism: Dromiciops gliroides; assembly: GCF_019393635.1. Lineage (NCBI taxonomy): Eukaryota > Metazoa > Chordata > Mammalia > Microbiotheria > Microbiotheriidae > Dromiciops > Dromiciops gliroides. The sequence continues at coordinate 266,210,322 of NC_057864.1, forward strand.
AAATTTGGTACTATGCACAAAGGGCTATAGAACTGTGCATAGATCAAAGGTGATCTAGCAATATCACAGCTAGGTTTACATCCCAAAGACATCACCAAAAAGAGAAAAAGACATATTTGTACAAAAATATTTCTAGCAGCTCTTTTTTGTGGTGGTTAAGAATTGGAAATCAAAGAAATACCCTTCCATTGGGGAATAGTTAAACAAGTTGTGGTATATAATGCTGATGGAATATTATTCTGCTATAAGAAATGACAAGCAGGATAATTTCAGAAAGTCCTGGAAAGACTTGTATGAACTGATGTACAGTGAAGTGAGCAGAACCAAGAGAACACTGTGCACAGAGACAGCAACATTGATGAAATGTGAATGACAACTATTCTCAGTACAATGATCCAAGACAATCCCAAATGACTGTTGATGAAACATACTATCCACCTCTCAAGAAAGGACTGATGTTGATTGAACACAGACTGAAGCATGCTATTTTTCACTTTCTTTCATTCTTTTTCTTTTATTCAAGTCTTCTTGTACAAAATGACAAACATGGTAATGTTTTACATAATTGCACATGTATAACTGGCTACTGCCTCAGGGAGGGGGGGAGAGCATGAAGGAAAGGAAAGATAAAATTTAGAACTCAAAACTATAAAAAAAACTTTGTTTTTAATCCAAATGAGATTGCATGCCTGTTCTATACCTCAAAGCAACATTGGACTATGACTTTAAGTGGAAGCACCCAATAAAACATATGGCTGCCCAGGTGTACAGATTCTCTCCCTGAAACTTCTTAAAAAGACTGAGTGGATCCTGGTGGATGATGCTTAACTGATGTACTGTCAGTCAGTGACCAGACACAAAAATATGTTTGAGGTGTCGTCACTGACAGTTGTTCAGTTTTCTGGGTGAGAAATCTGGAGTTAACAACTGGAGTTAACCTAAATGAATGACATTTATGAAATTTCTCAGTGGCCCCTGTGGGAGGAAGAGGGAGAAAGAAAAGGCAGTTTAGCTGCTTGTATGGCAATCCAATATCTCATAGGATACTTAAACAATTTGTAGGTTGAGTAATGACTATAGATTTCAGGTTCAGATAATCTTTATGAATGCATATACCTACCCCCTCTCTTTTTAGATGCATTTCTTGGATTAAAAGCTTTTTTTTCCTACTTAAAATGCAAATATCTTTGACTTAAATTTCTTATTAGTTTAGGTACCATAATGTGAATGAGTTGATCAGACAGACCCTTTGTATTGTCTTAAAACGAAGAGCTCAGAGAGACTTTATTCCAATCTAATCCCTTCTTTTTTTGGTGAGTAAGCTTAGGTCCAAAGTCACAAGTAGTAAGAAGCAGATGGAAAAGTGAGTGCTTCAGGGATTCCTGAAGAAAAACAGGTTAACAAACAACCACATGAATTAAATCACACCAAGAAAGTAATGGACTCACACATACAAATTCTTCTATAGTTCTTTCTCTAGAGTCTATAACAGTTTCTGCCACTTGATAACAGAATAGATAAAAAGTTTATGATTACCATTTAACTTATATTGTTCACTTGATTAGGAAGGTGCCTTAATACATATTTTACTGGGGCATTTGTACCACAGGGACTTTTCCCTGAACTGGTTATCCTGATCTTCAAAATGCCACCTCCTGTATGAGGCATGTCCTTATCATGGCTTCACCATTAGTGCTCTCTACCTCTTGAAATAATGTGGTGTGTGATATTATGTGGTATGTGATACTATGTGGTATTATTTTGTTAAGCAGACAGCCAAGTGGCATAGTACATAGAATGCTGGACCTGGAGTCAAGAATACCCAATTTCAAACCTGGCTTTCCTATCTTAGTGACCTTGGACAAGTCCCTTAATCCTGTTTGCTTCAGTTTCCTCATCTATAAAATGAGCTGGAGAAGGAAATAGCAAATCACTCCAGTATCTTTGCCAAGAAAACCAGAAATAGGGGAACAAAAACCTCAGAAACAACTAAGCAGCAACAAATTTTGTTTACATTGTTTTTATTCAAATAAAAGTTGTGTCCTCCCAGTAAAATACAATATTCTTGAAGCCCAGTACCCTGTTTTGTTTTTTTCTTTGTGCATAACACATAATAGGCACTTAATAACTGTTGGCTAAATTGAGTTCTTCAATCTTCATTCTGGAATACCTCTTCCTCCATTTTTCATTTCCCCTAACAGAAGCAGCTAGGTAGTATAATGGATAGGCCCTGGAATCAGGAAGACCTAAGTTCAAACCCTGCTTCAGGCACTTACTGAAAGAACTGGAGTAATAATAACTTGAAGGAATAAACTCTGTGAATTGATGCATGATTTTTTATTAATTGATAAGGAAGGAAACATGCATTTGTTTTGTTTTTTCTTTTTCTTTTCTTTTCTTTTTTTTTGTGGGGCAATGAGAGTTAAGTGACTTGCCCAGGGTCACACAGCTAGTAAGTATCAAATGTCTGTGGCTGGACTTAAACTCAGGTCTTCCTGAATCCAGAAAACATACATTTATTGAATGCCTACAATTTACCAGATAGTAAACTAAACACTATACAAATATTACCTCTTTGAATCCTCACAATAATCCTGGGAAGTAGGTACTATTATTAACCTCATTTTATGGTTGAGGAAACTGAGACAAACAAAAATTAAGTGACTTTCTCAGGGTCACACAGCTAATAAGTGCATAAGGCTGAATTTGAGTTCAGGTCTTAATATCAGGTCCAGTGCTCTATCTGCTAAACCATCTTGTTGCTTGTACTTTTTTTTAACAGGAAACAAAAATAGAGATAATTGTCTGTGTATACATATATACATGTTTGTGTGTGTGTGTGTGTGTGTGTGTAGGTAATAATAGCATCTGCTTCCCAGAATTGTTGTAAGGATAAAATGAGACAAAATTTGTAAAGCTCTTTGCAGACTGTCAGGCACTTTATGAATGCTTTACATATAACTACTATTACTCTCATCCTGAAGGCCTGTACTGGTTCTATCCACTGACAACAGCTACATGCATTTACCCTATCTTTCACATGCTTAGAAAAGGGCACCCTTTCAAATAGCAGATTTAGAGAGAGGCAATGCCTCTCTGCTATTAAAAAAAGTTACTCCAGAAGCTCAGGCTTTCACTTTGCCTATCCAGGGTGATTTTGACAGATTAGAAAAGTAGCCTCCTGAGAAGTACCCTTTGTAGTACTTTGCCTTGTTGATAAGGAAAACATTACCACCTAGACATATTTATTTTTTTCCTGTTTTGCTTGCTTGTTAGTCTAGTCTCTTGACATACCACATGATGCTGGCTACTAGGAGTCTTTCATTTTGCCATTATTCAATTCACAAGGATGAAAATCTACTTCTAATCTTCAGGTAATCCCCTCATTTATATGTACATAAATTCTTATTTGTTTAACAGCAGCATGATTTGGAATCATCCAAGTTCTCATCAGTTCAAGCATCAGGGATCCAATCAGGCTAAATCAAGAGTCCTGCAGCATTCATTGACAATTGACTGTGCCCTAGTAATGACCACCTTGACAAGTGAATATTATGCATCTCATTTTTATTACAGGTTCAAGACTCTGTGAAGTGGCATGTGAACATTATAAACTGAGAGCTCAGAAGAACTTTATAGACAAGCAAAACTAAAACTCCTTCAAGAAGATGGTTTTAGCTTTCACAGAGTGCCTAAAAGCCAAATCTAATCCTAAACTCTCTGTCATATTTATTTGCAGTGTGGTTTAGTGAGAAAAGTGTTAGGTTTGATGTCAGGAGAGAAGTAGGCTCAAAGCCTACCTCTGATATTCACTAGTGGTAGGACCATGAGAAAGTTGCTTTCTATTCATGATCCTCAGTTTCTGTCACTGTCAAATTAGGGAAATAATACCCAGAGCAATGAAGCAACTGGTAAAGTAGATAGAGATATGGGTTTGCATTCAATAAGACTTTGGTTCATATTCTATATTTGACACATTATGTGACCCAGTACTAGTTACTAAATCTCTGTATGCCTCATTTTTAGAGTTGGAAAGAATCTCAGTGACCACCTTCTCCAATTAGTAACATCATCACCTCATTTAAATTGCCCTTTAAGCTTTGTAAGCACTCTACAAATTTTGTCTTATTTTATCCTTATCACAACCCAAAAAGGTAGATGCCACTATTATCCTCATTTTATGGATGAGGAAAGTGAGGCAGACAGAGGTTAATCGACTCTCCCAGGGACACATAGTCTATAAGTGTTTGAGGCTAGATTTAAACTCAGGCCTTCCTGAATCCAGTTACAGCATTCTACTCCACTACCTAGCTGCCTCACTACAACTAACAAACCACATGCATGCTCGCACGCACACACACACTTAAAATTATAGCACAACCAGTCTCTTACTGAGGACCTTCAGTGATGGAAAACCAACTGCCTACCAGGCAACCAATTCCACTTTTGAGTAACTAATCCTTAGAAAGTTTTTCCTGACTTCAAAACTAATTTTGTCTCTTCAACTTCCATTGATTCTTCCTGGTTCTCCCCTCTGGACAAATACCAAAGCTAATTCCTATCCCAAAAGACAACCTTTCCAGTACTTTGACACACCTATAATTCCCCCGCAACCCCCACTTCCCTGGGTTTTCTCATTTTTTTCAGAATAAACATCCCCACTTTTTTTCTCCCAGTTCTCATATGGTATGGACATAAGGTCATTGAACATTCTCTGAATATTCTCCAGCTTATCTATACCTTCTCTAAATTATGACACCTGGAAATGATCACGATTTTCCAGATGTGATATGACAAGAGCAAAGTACAAGGGGACTGCTACTTCTTTATTCTTTGAAGGTCTGTCTTTCTACATGTAGCCCCAGATAAATTAGCTATTTTGACTTCCACATAACACCATTGCCCCATGTTGAAAATATATTCCATTCACACTCCAAGATCTTTTGTTAGACAACTTGATTTGTAAACATATCTCTCCCTGCTTTGTGCTTGAAAAGGTGATTTTTTGAAATCCAAATAAATCTTAACTTTACATTTCTTCAATTAAATTTCATTTTAGATTCATACCAATGTTCTAAGCTCTTATGATATTGCTTATCCTGAGTTTTCCATTAAGAATAATATCTATCGGGGGCGGCTGGGTGGCGCAGTGGATAAAGCACTGGCCCTGGACTCAGGAGTACCTGAGTTCAAATCCAACCTCAGACACTTGACACTTACCAGCTGTGTGACCCTGGGCAAGTCACTTAACCCCCATTGCCCCGCAAAAAAAAAAAAAAGAAGAATATCTATCCCTTCTAGCTTTTGAGTCATCTGAAAATTTGATAAGCATGACTTCATCCAAATCAATGATTTCATGCAAAATGCACAGACATACATAATATAATGGATACATAATTTAGATACATATAGGTGTGCATATGTACAAATATACATGTGTATATATATATATGTGTGTGTGTGTGTGTGTGTGTGTGTGTGTGTGTGTGCACTATATGTAAGTCTCTGTGTGTGCAACTTAATATCATAGTTTTCCTTGGCATAATGTAGTCTCTGAGGTCTGGGAGGAATATTTATATCCAAAGGATTCTTTCTCTGGAAATGGTCATAAAAATTAGATTTGTTGTACAAAACAGGAGTTGAGTCATCAGACAGGGATAAGGAGGGGTATCTGACTTGAGGGAAGAGAGGGAAAGAAGTATTTCCAGAATCAAAGCAGAAGTTGTCACCAAGGTCAATACCAATTGTGCGGAGCTAGTGAAGAATTATGGTGTGGAGGTCAGAATAATGGATTGTACACTCTCTTGAAATGTTTTCCAATTCTAAAATCCTATGTTCAGTTAATCCATGAATCAGAAAACAAAAAGGGTCTAAGTTTAAGAGAATTCACACAATTTCCTATTTTTGTTGTTGCCAAATTGTTTCAGGCAGGCCCTACTCCCCATGACCCCTTTTGGGGGTTTTCTTGGCAAAGACACTAGAGTGGTTGGCCATTTACTTCTCCAGCTCATTTTACAGATGGGAAACTGAGACAAATAGGGTGAAGTGACTTGCCCAGGGCCATACATCTAGGAAGTGTCTGAAGTTAGATTTGAACTCAGGGTCTCCTGACTCCAGGGCTGGGACTTTATCCACTGTACCATCTAGCTGTCCTTATTGTTCATTGTTTCAGCTGTATACAACTCTTCATGACCTTACTGGGGTTCAAATCCTACCTACAACACAGAGCAACTATATTACACAGGGCAAAACAGTTAAGTGTTCTGGAAAACTCTAATACTTTAAGATGTAGAGCTATAGACCTAGATTGTTAGAGATTTTCTTCATCCAGGAAGTTTGTTATACCACTTAAATCACAGGTCAATCTCTATGTAGAACTTATAACTACTAATAAAGCACATTTAAATAACACCTTGAGGTTTACTTTGGTTTGGTTTGGTTTGGTTTGGTGAGGCAATTGGGGTTAAGGGACTTGTCCAGGGTCACACAGCTAGAAAGTGCCAAGTGTCTAAGGCTTGATTTGAACTCAGGTCCTCCTGAATCCAGGGCTAGTGCTCTATCCACTGCACCACCTATCTGCCCCAATGTTTACTTTTAAACTTTTACATTTAAGGTATACTTTTCCTCATATTACATTGTCCCCGAAAGGGACAATTCCTATAGATATATGCAGATTTTTGTTCTTGATAGTGTAAAGAATTAATTGTTATTTGAGGTTTTTATGACCCCATCTTTTAGCTAGAATTTTTTAAAAAACCTCAGCATGCTCACTGGCCTGGGCTTTGCAGACCACACTGTAATGATTGGAATGACGCCACCTACTGGAGACTTGCTGTGGAGAGCTCCACCATGAGGAAAATGCCTCAGAGGCATTGTGGCTTTTCCTTGGCGTCAGGAAATGACGCTTGCTCATGGGTGCTGTCTATCAAGTCTACCAGCCAATCAACTGGAGGAGCCTCCTATGGTCTGGGAGGAGACAGGAAGGAGGAAAGGGAGCCTGCGCAGAGAGCGCTGGCCTTTTTTGGCTTCCGGACTTGATGGTGGTGGTGGCAGAGGACTTCACAGGAGATTTGAGGAAAGATAGGAATGCCAGGCTGTTAGAATTCTGTTCTCAATCTTTTTCTTTCTATTTTCCAATAAACCCTTAAAAACCTAAACTCGTTTTATCAGTGATTTTTAGTCAGTTTCCCCCAAACTGGGGGAACACATTAGAATCTACATTTAGAATCTTAAATTACACAACACAGTGCTCCACCCACTGGTTGTAGCCGTGGCCATGGTGGTGGCACCTCACGTCATCACCACTCGCAGATGCTTACATGGGCCTGGCAAAATTATAATGATTGGAAGCCCAGTGAGGGCAGTCATGTGACTGTCAGAGCAGCCAGTCAGTTGGCTGGGGGCCGTGTGTGGTCAGCCTGGAGTCTGCTGGGAAGAAGGGAGGTTTTTCGCCATTCTACCTGGTAGCTGGAAGGTGACAGGATGCTGCTGTGTGTTCTCAGCTGATTCCTGGGTGGTGGTGTTGTTCAGGTTGTATAATTTCCCTTTCCCCATTTTATTTCCTTTACCTTAATCCTACTGATCCTGTTTGTATTTTTTTGTTTGTTCTTGTTAAATAAATCCTGCTCTGTTTTGAGGGAGACTGTCAGTCTCCTTCCTTGCCCCAATATTGAGACAAGCCGCATAGCTAACACTCCCCAATTAAAAATTTGTCCCTACAATAGTTAGACAAGCCTCACATTACAGTCTTTCCTATTCAGATGCTGCTGACAGCTCCTGAAGCCCCTGTCTTCCTTACTCTGAAGAAACATTCTCTCTAAAGTGGCAGTATGCATAGTACATGATGTAGCCATTAACAAGAGTCAGTATGTAACATCAGACCCAAAAAGCTCAATGCAAACTAGCATAGCCTTCTCAGAGTGACTCTGAATAGTACATCTTTGAAGAAATAATGAATATCACAAGCCAAATTTTCATTGTTACATTGTCCATTTCCAAAATCCTGTAGAGTTGATAAGGTTCTATGTGGAAGAAAAGGAAGCAATCTGGTGACTGTGAGTTTTTCAGACTAACTTTAAACCTTCACTTTTTCAAGGACCAGACTAACCTTAATCCAAGGTATCTGATATAAATTGAGTACTTCATAGAAAAAAAAAGTTATGAAGACACAGCCCCCAGTATATGCACTAGTTGTATTATCACAGTGGGAGTTACATTCTAATAAGAAAGTTGTTAATCCTGTTGGTTCTTCCAGTTCTTAATAGGCTCCATTATCTGGACCCCATTATTTTTATCTCATCTATATTTTATGTATATATAAAATGGTTGGGTGTAGGAGTCTACTAAAGATTCCTTTCCAGGAAGAACAGTAGCAGGGCAGACAGTTTCAATAATCACTTTTGCTTTCCATCAAGCAACTGCAGTGATTGGTAGGGAACTCAGAGGTTAACTAGACCAACACCTTCATATTATAAATAACAAACTGAGATCATATGAAGCTTAGTAACTTTCCCAAGGTCACATAGGTAGTAAACATCAGAACTAGGATTAGAACCCAGGTCCTCTAAAGATAATCATCCTTGCCAATCTCCTAAACCAAACAGTTCAATCTGCTTGCCAATTTCCTGGAAAGGGTTTTGTGGAACTTACCTTAATAATTAGTTCATTTCATTGTCTTTCACAATGGTTAGTAAGTTCTTTCTTACTAAGAAAAGAAGTAGCATAATATAAGTTGAAAGAATATGGAAGACACAAAATCAGAAGATACGTGTTTGAATTCTGGCCTTAGTAGTTACCAATTACATGACCTTGACCAAATAATTATACCTTTCTGAGCCTCAATTTCCCTATTCATGCAAAAGTGTGATGATAATAATACTTTCACCCCCTGACTACTTGTGAAAGTGTTTTGTAAGCACTAGAGTCTACATAATTGTAAGATATTATCATTCCTTATGTCTAACCTAAATCTCTTTTTTAGCTCATTTGTTTCCAATTCTGTCCCCTGTAGAGAAGCAAACACAGCTGCTCACCAACCACATCATCCCTTCATATACTAGAAGATTATTAAGATACTAATAAGCTTGCCTAAATGAGAGTCTGGGTAAACAATTATTTAAGCAATAGCATATAGATTTATGAGTTTCATCTCTCAGCCCACACTTCCAAGGAAAAAACTATATTACTGTATTATAAAATGTGACCCCATAAAAAAGTATTGATCTTTTTCCCTATTTCATGGTTTCCACGAAACAAGCAAACAAACAAAAAAATGGAGGGGGAAGTGATAGAAGAGAGCCATTGAGGAGCCAAAACAAGAAACACTATGTCCCAACATCAATGTTAAAGTATTAATGGAAAAAATACATGCCCAAACAGATATTCTTAAGTATAATATATTAAATATGCATAATCATTAGAAAAAAATTAAAAAGTATTGTTTGAGATATGCTGGTCTGTTGTGTGTTTTAAGGACTGCTCATTAAGAAGTATTCCCTTTGTGTTTTGTTTGAGGCTGTGTCTTTAAATAATTTAAAACCAAATGTATCTTTGATTACATTTTGGGATAACAAATCCTTAGCAGTTGATAAAGAAAGAAAAGAAAGTAACAGGATTCTAAAAGTCAAAGGTGACAAAGATATATAGTCCCTTAATTTTTCCCATTTCTTCCAGTGCAAGATAATTCCTTTTAAACCCCTTCTCCTTACACAAGTGGAAACATGGCAAATCACTTCAATTATGAAGGATTTGGATTCAATGCATATCTTCCTTAAAGATTACTCCATATATAGTAAGTAATCAGTTAAGCCTTCATTTTTTTCCCATTGGGGAACCAAATTTCATGAGCTGTCTGAAATACCTGTCTAGAAGGGACAGGGACATGCTGAGAGTGAGGGGTAAGTAATGGACAGCTCATGTGCTCCATTTGTAACAAGGCAATGAAAAGACAATGTGAGAAAGGCCCCCATGGTGTTGGTTGGATTCTTTCATAACAACTTATGGAGGTGTTTAGATGAAAGGACATGGACAAGGATAGGTGGATTGATATCAATATTATTAGGTAGAATTCCCACATCAATGAGATTGTAAAACCCCTGAAGTGTGGGAGTAGAAATTAAGTCCTGAGAGGAACCAATTCACTTACATTTTGGAGGGACTGAAGAGAAAAATAAAAAAAGATCCATCAAGGACTCACATATTCAAGAACAGTAAAGAAGCCATGTTTAGGATTAAATTCAGGAGTGAGTAGTATTCAGTTTCTGTCACTGGGAATAGGGAAATAGTCACTTCATGAAGTATTAGGGAGAAGACAACAAAGACTCAGTATAGCACAGAAATTGTTTGAAGCAGCCTGGTGCAAAGGATAGAGCACAGAATTTAGAATCAGATTTAAGTATGAATGTTCCCATAAATAATGACTAGTTATATAACCCTGGAGAAGTAATTTCATGTTTTTGGGCCTCATTTTCATCATCTGTAAAGTAAGGTGGTTAGACTCAATGACCACACAATCCCCTTCCTTCTTTTTTTTCTTTTTTTTTTTAGTGAGGCAATTGAGGTTAAGTGACTTGCCCAGGGTCACACAGCTAGTAAATGTTAAGTGTCTGAGGCTGGATTTGAACTCAGGTTCTCCTAAATCCAGGGCTAGTGCTCTATCCACTGCGTCACCTAGCTGCCCTCCCTTCCTTCCTTAAGCCTATGATTTATGATACAATGATGGCAATGGCCTTGTCACAAAGGTGGTAGATAATTTTGCACAAAGGTATAGGCTTCCAATTCTTCACTGCCCCTATCTTACAACAGGCTGCTATTTGTGAGACTAAGCATTTCTCCCTAGAACAAATATTTATCGAGTATTTGTAATGTGTCAAGAATTGTTCTAGGTTTTGCTTAGGCATTCCCTCTGGATCCATGATACATATTTGTATTCCCCTTTCCACTTCCAACCTGCAGTGATCACCATACACTTTATAACTGAGATATTTGATAGCCCTTCCAATTTACTGATACAAATGTGAGTCCAAACAGGATGGATAAGTACATCCAACCTGCCTACTCCTGAACAATTATAATCAGAATGAAATTCAGTAGTACTTTGTATCCAAAGAAAGAATGCAATATTTGTCACAGTCATAATCTAATAGACCTACTTTACATAGGAAAAGAAAAAATGTTTGCCATTAACCACTGCAAAAACAAATATATAAATCTGTTTGCATATGAATGCCTCTACATGAGTATATGTATGAATATATATATATATATATATATGTATGTGTATAATTATAAAAATTCAAAATGTTCCAGAATGTGTAACGTCACATTTTAGTAAGTTGCTAAAATATACTAAGAATTTTGGATCAACTTGTATATACATCTATATAAATATGCATAAGTGTGTTTGTTGGTTTTAGGATCTAAGATTTCATCAGTATGAGAAAGAACTAATATGAGCACTTTCTCCACTGATGCAAATTAGCAACTTTTTCTATGCTTTATTACCTTATAGAGTGCCCATAGGTATTGATAAATTCAACAATTTGACAATTGGAACACAGCCAATAGGTATCAGAGGAAACATTTCAACCCTTCATCTTGACTCAAAAACTAGGTTTCTACCCATTACCCATGAAGGGTCTGAGTGTGTGCATGTGTGCATGTATGTATTCCATGTTTATGGGCTAAACCATATCTACTAAACCATGCTGCCTCTTAGTTAGCTAGATTCATTTCTTAAAGTCACTTAAATTATTATCATTAATTTAATAATAATATCATTATGCATAATATAAGATGTATTGTGGTATAGCAGATAGAACTGGGCTGAGAACTAGGAAGACCTGAGTTTGAATCCGACCAGTGACAAATAGTGACTATTACACTGGGCAAGTCAGTTAAGTGTTTTGAAAATTTATACTTTAAGATGTAGAGGTATGGATGTGGTTTTATTACAGAAAGTTTCCTCATCTAGGGCATTTGTTATACCAATGAAATCACAGGTTCAATCCCTATATATAATTTATTACTATAATAATGCACATTTAAATAGCACTTTAAGGTTTACCAAACCTTTTCTTCATATAAATCCTGCAAGGCAGACAATGCAGTATCTACATATTAATTATAAGGAAACTGAGTTGGATTCCTTATCGATCAGTTAAGTGAAATATATTATTTAAAGTGGTTTGGGAACTCAATTTTTTTAAAAAAAATGAATGTTAAAAATTATTTTTTCATGTAGTTGGGGAAAAGCAAAATATTATATTTTTTAAAAGTGCTTAATATGTGACAGGCACTATCCTAAGCACAGGAGATACACAAAGAAAGTTGTTTTTTTTTTAAATAGTCCCTTCCCTCAGGGCAGCTAGGTGGCCCTGGATTCAGGAGGACTTGAGTTCAAATCTGACCTTAGACACTTGACACTTCCTAACTGTGTGACCCTGGGCAAGTCACTTAACCCTCATTGCCTTCCCAAAAAAAAAATAGCCCCTGCCCTCAAGGAGCTCACATTCTAATGGGAGAGACAACACACAAACAATTATGTACATGAAAGTTGTGTGTCTGTACATAGATACATATATATGTATATATGTGTATATGTATATATAGGCCTATGATTCTCTGTGTTTATATAGTGTATATAGTATATATTCTGTGTGTATATGTCTATATATGTATGTATATGTGTGTTTGTATATGTATATATATATATATGTATATATATATATATGGGAGGATATCACAGAGGGAAAACACTAGCAGTTGGAAAATGAGGGAGATGGACTAGATGACCTTTAACATCCTCTCTGTTTTTAAAATTGATTGTACATGTTGATGGAAGAAGTCACAAAACTAACCTTACTTTGAAGGGAACACAAACAGAACAATCTTTTTGATCAAAATTTCTGTTTGAGGTTAGGGTTCCAAAACCCTTTTTCTGAGATCACAAAAGCAGAGATCCTGACTACAGAATACAAGAGTTTCATAGGCTACTTGAATAACAACAAGCACACAAAATCAAAATGTGCACACACAAACACACACACACACACACACACACACACACACACACACACACCCCTCTGGAAACAATCTTTTTGTTTTGTTTGTTTTAGGCAGGGCAGGGCAGGGCAGGGCAATGAGGGTTAAATGACTTGTCCAGGGTCACATAGCTAGTGTCCAGTGTTTGAGGCCGAATCCAGGGCTGGTGCTTTATCCACTGTGCCACCTAGCTGCCCCCTAGAAACAATCTTAAGATAGGAATGGGACCTGCTATATTCAAACAAAGTAGTTGTCATTTGCTTTTTTTTTCCTGACTCATTCCCTCCTTAGGAAGCTGTAATTATAACTGCCTTATTGAAGACTGCACAGGTTCGTCTATAGGCACCCCTGAAATGGTCTGACATTTTCCATGACAGAAGAAGGCTTAATTCTTCCTAGAATTAATAATAATAATTCCCCACTGAAACATTCTGTTGAGAATTTCCAGCTCAGTACATTCCAAAGTCATTAGTAGCTATGAATATTCTATGTTCACCTCTCAGTTGTCCTTTATTCAGGTCTCTCGTTTAGAATCTCAGGTTGCACTCAGAAGTCCTTCCAAGAGAATGGGAAGGAGCAGAAGGCTGAAGTACCATCCTCAAGTGAAAGCAGCTGTGTTGCTAGGGTGAGATATCCTTCTATCCAGACAGATTATAACCCTCTAGCCCTAAGGAGGAGGTCTCTATGATGTTGGGGTGTTTTTCAGTAGCCTATTGATGCTGCCCTTCATTGATGTTTTCTCAACACATAGCCAACCTGGTGCTTAGGCTTCAAACATACAGTTGGTTACCTGTCCATTTTCAAAGCCTTTCCCACATGGTAGAGCCTGCAAGAGTTTGCATGGGCTTTGAGATCCCAGTGTTACCTCTGTACTCAATAAGCCAACTGCAGCAGCAGTAGCAGCAACAAAAAGCTTTAGAAAAGGATAAAATAAGATCTTATTTGCAATCAAGAATTCAAAGCCCAGATAGAAATAGTCACTAAAAGATCCAGGGTTACTAGTCATGGCATTTAAATTAATTACTCAGCAATTCAGTACCAAAAGATTCTCCCGTTTAAAGGCAGAGTTCCATCCATATTGGGGATTAATTTTACCTAGACCTTGCTTCTAAAAAAGAGCAGTTTTATTATATAGTGGTAAACTCAGGGCGACAACAGCAAGACTGAAGCGATTAATTCAATAAGTCTTTATTGAGTACCTACCATAGAAGTAAGCTAGGCATCCAATCAACTACTTCCACATCTTTGAGGAAACTTTAAAAGGAAAAAATAACTCAATAACTGACATTTTTAAAAAGAAAGAGAAAGGGTGACAGTTTAGGGTCAAAAATTATATTAAGATAATGACTGACCCTCCTGGGTTAGCAACTATTTTATGCATATTACAATTGTTTTCAGACAGATAAAATTCATGTACTTTTCATTTTGTTAAATGGCTTAGAAAATGCCAATCCCTAGTGAGGCACAGGAAAAGGAATTAAGTTGATATTTTCCAAACAGCTGAGATCTACTATTAGTGCCAGAAGCACATAATGCAAAAAAGTCTTTGGCTGCAGAATATCCAATCATAAGGGCAGAAAAAGAAGGCTAAAAACTATTTTGAGGACACAGAGCTTAATAAATTTCTTTACATTCATTCTTTTTCATTCTCTGTTCCAGACAAGATGATAGGCACTTTGTACCTAGTGTGACATTGGGCTCATGGAATTTACAGCTCCTTAAGTAGTCATCCTTCCCGCTCCCATCTATTCCACCCCCACCCCAGAAACATTTCTTTGGCCATGAGCATATTAAACTAAATACAAAATAAGCCCATTCTTTTTTTTTTTACAACCCAAGAATTATGAAGAAAAATAACTAAGCATATTCAAAACATTACCTCATTCCAATTATACTACCCAAAATATCCATTTCTAACACAAATTCACTCCTGTTTTGTTGCATCTTCGAGGACCAGATGTGCTCCTTATAAAAAAAATCCTGAATAATGATTCACCTGCTATGATTTAAGAAGGTCATTTTCAAATCTCCTATACCACCCTATTCCCACCCCAATTTCTACATATGGAATTTTTTCTTTAGAGTTCTCATTGGTGATTTTACTTTCCATTGAACAAGCAAGAGGAGGGCAAAATTGGGTTAGTCATGTTACTGACAGCAAGGATGGGGCTCCAAGATTCACTGAGGAAGTGTTCAAAAGATCTCCACAGGTCCTTTATTTAATTGCTCTTTTCCCACTGGCTCCAACTTACAACCTACCCATAGCAGAACCAAGACAGCCATCCACCCCAGCAGGAGTTTAGGTACACTTAGCTATCAAGACAGGAGACTGTCAGCCCCCAGAATCTTTAATATTGTTGGGAATCCAAGACTTCAAGTTCTAGCTGCAAAAGGAATGCAATAATGTAAGAAAACAAATGTAATCTTTGGGCCAAATGTTCAAAGGCTTCATGAGTTACGATCAATGGAACCTTTACAAACACTGAAACTGGCTTTTTTTTTTTAAAGAGAATGTTGGGGGAGGGAGTAGAGAAGCCACCTTCAGGAACACAATAAGTTTGTCTCCTGTGTATCCTGGGACAAGGTACTTAACCTCTCATCAATTTTCTAATCTGTATAGAACTTAGGTCCTCCTGAATCTAGGGCTGATGCTTTATCTACTGTACCACCTAACTGCCCTAGGATGGGCCATTTTTTATACTAAAAATTCCACTGAGTTCTCTCCCTATTTTTTTATTTTGTAAAGTTTAGAGGAGGGAATCATGAGGTGTGTTCTAACACAAACAAACCATGGTACTTAAATGCTAACTCAGTTCCCTTTACAAAGACCTGTCCCTCTGGGGTTCTTTTAACTGTTAATTATTTTTAATTCATTTATTTACTTAATAATAATAAACATTATAGTTAAAGTCTTGAAGTCCAAATTCTATTCCTCCTTCCCTCCCTCATCTCCCCCCTCCCTGAGGTGGTAAGCAATCAGATATAGGTTATACATGTGCAATTATATAAAACATTTTATTAGTCATTTTGTAAGAAAATTTGGATAAAAGAAAAAATGAAAGAAAGTAAAAAATAGCATTCTTCAGTCTGTGTTCAATGACTATCAGTTCTTTTCTTGGAGATGTATAGTGTGGTTTATCACTAGTCCTTTGGGACTGTCTTGGATCATTGTATTGCTGAGAATAGTTAAGTCATTCACAATTCATCAAACAGTATTGCTGTCACTGTGCACAATGTTCTCATGATTCTGCTCACTTCACTATACATCCGTTCATATAAGTCTTTCCAGGACTTTCTGATATCATCCTATTTGTCATTTCTTATAGTACAATAATATACCATCACAATCATATACCTCAGTTTATTTAGCCATCCCCCAATTGATGGATATGCCTTTCATTTCCAATTCTTAGCCACTACAAAAAGAGCTATTATAAATATTGTTTTACAAATAGTTCTTTTTCTCTTTTTTGAGATGTCTTTGGGATATAAACCTAGCAGTGGTATTGCTAGATCAAAGGGTATGCGCAGGTTTATAGCCTTTTGGGCATAATTCCAAATATGTTAATTATTGACACCGTCCTATCAGATAACAAGCCTGGAAAACTCACAAGGTAGGCATTTTAATGATCACACATTGCTAGTTGGAAGAGCACTTATATGAACTGATGTATAGTGAAGTGAGCAGAATCAAGAGAACATTGTGCACAGTGACAGCAATACTGTTTGATGAACTGTGAATGACTTAACTATTCTCAGTAATACAATGATCCAAGACAATACCAAAGGACTAGTGATAAACCACACTATACACCTCCAAAAAAAGAACTGATAGTGATTAAACACAGATGTAAGAATGCTATTTTTACTTTCTTTCATTTTATAGAGGATGAAACAGGAGTGTTGCACCTGGAGCCAGGAGGACCTGAGATACTTTATGAGCTGTGTGAACCTGGGCAAGTCATTTAACCACTGTCTGACTTAGTTTCCTCATTTGTAAAAATGAGGATAATAATAGCACCTACCTCCCAGGATTATTATGAGGATCAAATGAAATAAAATTTGTGAAGTGTTTAGCCAAGTACCTGGCATATAATAAGTACTATGCAAATGTTAGCTATTAGCTATGATTACTTACCATGTACCAGGTACTCTGCAAGGTAGTAGTGATACAAAAAGAAAAATGAAACAATTTCATCCCTTCTCTTAAGGCACTAAAAGAAAAGGGACTTATTGGTTTACACTACAGAATAAAGATAAATATTACTACTATTAATAACAATAACATTAATAATAAAAATAATAGCTGGCATTTATATAGTTCTTACTATGTGCTAGGCACTATGCTAAGCACTTCAAAATTATTATCTCATTTGATCCTCACAAAAAACTTGGGAAGTAGATGTTATTATTACCCTTATTTTACAAATCACAAAACTGAGGCAGACCAAGGTTAAGTAAGTGACTTGTCCAGGATCACACAGATAGCAAGTGTCTGAGTACAAATTTGAACTCAGTTCTTCCTATATCCAGGTCCCATGCACTATCCACTATACCAGCTAGTGTCACTTCTCCAAATAGAATTTGTACTTTAAATGGAAAGAAAGTGTTAAGTTAAAGTAATACATTATGGTATTAAAGAATACATATAAGAGGAATATAAGAGGAATGATAGTCTTCCCAGTTCCCTAAAATAACATTTCTTAGATATCACTACTCTTCCAAGCCTCTCTAAATGATTCAGGTACAGGTAGATTTGTGTGTAAGTGTGGAGTCAAGGAAAGTTCTTTGTATAAGGGAAGAGTTCTTAAGAAAGTCATAGCCTAGCCTACGGCTTGCCAGAAAGTTTCTTGAAACTCTCTATCCTTTCTCAGCAATGCTTCTAGTCTCTCTTCTAAATTCAAGAAAAATAAAGAGTTGTGCTTCTTTCGTTTTGAAATTGATTTTGTCCTTAAAAAAGCAGAGGACATTTTCAGTTTATCTTGCCTAAACTGTTTGAGAAAGAGAAAGTATGGGTGGGAAGGAGACTTGAACATTAGAGCTGCCTTAGTATTGCCTTTTTGCACTTTTAATTGCCCAAGAATTTGCCCTACAAAAGAAAGTCAAAATGTCATGTTTTATTTACTGGTGTTATTTAGCAAGGAATAGAAAGCATCACTTAAAAAATACCAGCTTCTTCCTCTCAGAATTATGCAGTAACTTGGATAAAGTATTCCCTCCACACAGCAGTTTTATTTTTAAGTGACATCCCTTCCAATTCAGCTCTTCTGCTCCACCTAATTAGAGCAGTGATACAGACAGAAAACATGGGTAACAACTAGGGAGGGGGAAATCATGGAGGTTTAAAATTAGAGCAAAGACAGGATACTTATTTAGATGTAGGCACCAGCAAAGTCTATTTTCCCCCCAACATAAATATGGCCCCCAAGGTCCAGATTTCTGGAATTATGACCTCTTGCAGGGTCAACCAGGCAACTTGTTAGATTTCCAAATGACAGGAACCCAAAGCATTCTGGTAATTCTAACCTAGAAACCTGAAGGAATAATGGTGATTAAAAAATGATCATTCTACCATTATGAGCTATGTATTTAATAATTTCTTAAATTTTCTTCCTTATCCTCCTAGCAGGAACTTGTTGTTATAATGATTTGGCAGGTACAGAGTGAGAAAAAGGAACTTATATCCACAATAACCTATTAAATCTTTAGGAGTGTGGCATAGTATAATATGGGCTACATTTAGAATAAGAAGATTTGGTTAGAGAGCAGTGGGAAGAGGATTCTTGGTTGAGAAAACAATATGAACAAAAGCAGAGGTGCAAAAAAAAAAGAATGAATAAATGTATGTGTAAAAAAGAGCCATGGTATCTCAAGTATGCAGTTTAGGTAGTAAAGTATGAATGATTGTGATTGAATGAATAAGCATTTATTAAATTCAACCTGTGAAGTAGGCAATGTTCTAAGCACTGGAGATACAAATACAAAAAGTAAAATAGTTCTTGCCCTCAAGGAACTTACATTCTAATAGAGGGAGACAATATATAAGGAGGAGAAGTGGGCTGAGAAGGAAGTTTTGGTGTAGAGGATCATAGGAATCTTCCAATCAAGTCTTGGGCAGTTGACTGTCATTCTCTTTCCAGAAGTAAAACAGGTACTGTGTTCGGAGCAGGAGGTAAAAAGGTTAAATGGCAACATGAAGTTGTTACAGAGGTAGGTCAAGTTAGGTGATAACCACAAGTGATGAAGACTTGGCAGAGGGAGACATTGTTTAATCTTAAAATAAAAACAAAAAAACAACTAACTTTCCTGTCTTCTGCACCAAATATCTTAAAATAAAAACAAAAAAACAACTAACTTTCCTGTCTTCTGCACCAAATTTCATTCATCCATGCCTATCCAGGAGCCTTACGTCTGTTTCCCTTCTAGGGGTGGCTAAACCATAGGGTGGTACTATGAGTCTCAAAGATTGAATGAAAATGAATCTCTGTAGAAAATGTGACTCATTAAAATGCTGGCTTGTTACCTATGTACCAACCTCAAGTTTATTCACTTCCGAGGTATTTCTAATTATGGGATTGTGCTATGAAAGAGGAGGACTTTAGAAGCCTGTTGACGAATGGGGTTCACAGAAGGGGAAGAAAATTGAACTGAATTAGATTGTTCATTGACCACCTAGTCTTTAAAAAGAAAATTCTTATGCTACTGGGGTTGGCCTTTGACCAAACCTACTTAGCCCAGAAATCCCAGAGTGTAATCACAAAGTATTAACAAGTTGTTTAAATATAAAGATACATAAATTTCCAGATCTCTTTTAGATGTGTAAACACTTTTCTCTGATGAAATTAAATGGAATAACCTCACTGGATGAACAGGGTTTTCAATAGCGAGGCCTTAGGGACAGAATCCAATGCTAAGAGCATTTCAGGTTTGAAATGGCTTTATGGAGGATACATCTAAAGAATGGGTGGAGAAGAAGGGATTTTATTCTTATTCTCCCTCCCCACCTCATTGTCTAGCAGTAATTTGCTCAGAGAGAAACACTCCAACAGTAGTTCAAGAGTTATTGCTTTGAAAGATTTCAAGGTATAATTAAGAAAGTAGATAAATGGAGGAGGCAGTTTCAAAGAACATATTATCCTATCAGAATAATGAAAAGGCCCATTGTGGAATGATGATACTATTAGCCCTTGCAATTGAGAGTTGAGCCACAGAAAGGATTGTTTGAGGAGAGTAAAGACTTCTAAACACTCAAGTTCTAGAATTGTAAATTGGTAGCCTCAGATTATGTGTTAGTCCCTTCCTAGCACTGTACTCTAGTTTTATGTCTACTTTTTCATGGATTCTATATTAATTGTAGTAGAATTCACCTCAGGTCAGGGGTGATATTGTACTTACTGTTTTTAATGTCATTTTAGGAAACAGTTTTGCTAAGAGCTAAATGTAGCTATTGACTGTATGTTGATGAGAATCATACCAGTTGGGGCTCAAAAAGTATAACTTTAGAAGTGTAGTACTTTAGACCTACCTTTAGAACTCTGAGTAGCCACCATACTCTTGGGACCAAAATGAGAAGATGATATTTATAAAGTTCTTAGCACAGTGTCTAACACATAGTAATAAACAAATGAATGAATTTTTTAAAAAGCTAATACATAGATGCTTTCCCCCTTTCCCCTTCCCAAGCAAGTAGCCCAGAGAGCTATGTCTTTTTTTTTTAGAGTAGAGCAAGAACTTCTGAGTGATGATAAATAGACAAATGTAGCTATAAACCCTACCTCACCCCAAACCTGAGGTGCATTCTACCACAAATGCATACTGCATCCACAAAAAAATAGATGTAAATCTAGAGAACAATGATAGGAAGGAACAAATATAGAGAATACATTTGTCAAAGCTACTAACTCACAACACCAGAATTATAGTGCTTAGACAGACAAACAAAGATCTGTTGTTCATTTATTTCAGTCATGTCCAACTCTTTATGATCCAATTTGAGGTTTTCTTAGCAAAGATACCATTTCCTTCCCCAACTCATTTTATACAGGAGGAACCTAGGCAAACAGTGTTAAGTGACTTGCCCAGGGTCACATAGCTAGTAAGTGTCTGAGGCTAGATTTGAACACAGGAAGATGAGTGTTCCTGAATCCAGGGTTGGCAATCTATCCATTGTACCACCTAGCTGCCTAGATAGATAGATAGATAACTTGTATAACGTTTGAGGAACCCTTTTATGAAATATGTAGAAACTTAGACATACGCAACATATGGACTTTTTTCCCATAGTAAAATCTGGATAAAAGTTTAATGAGCCAGACAGTTTAGAATTTTTGAGATATTCAGAAGTATTAGAACCATGGGTTACATACATTTTTAATTTTTTTTTTAGTTTTCAACATTTGATTTCATAAGATTTCTAGTTTCAAATTTTTCTCCCTTCCCTCTCCTCCCTCCCCCCTCCCCAAGACATCAAGTAATCTGATATAGGTTATATATGTACAATCATATTAAACATATTTCTGCATTAGTCAAGTTATGAAAAAAGAATCAGAGCAAAAAGGAAAAACCTCAAAAAAGAAAAAGAACAACAAAAACAATAGAAATAGTATGGTTCGATCTGCATCCAGATTCAACAGTTCTTTTTTTCTCTTTTTTTCTGGATTTGGAAAGCATTTTCCATCATTAGTCCTTTGGAACTATCTCAGCCCATTGTATTGCTGAGAAGAATCAAGTCTATCACAGTTGATCAACACCCAATGTTGTTGATACTGTGTACAATGTTCTTCTGGTTCTGCTCATCTCACTCATCATCAGTTCATGCAAGTCCTTCCAAGTTTCTCTGAAATCCGCTTGCTCATCGTTTCCTAAAGCACAATAGTATTTCATTACATTCATATACCACAACTTGTTCAGCCATTCCCCAACTGATGGGCAACCCCTCAATTTCCAATTCCTTGCCACCACAAAAAGAGCAGATAAAAATATTTTTGTACATGTGTGTCCTTTTCCCTTCTCTATAATCTCCTTGGAAAAAAGACCTAATAGTGACACTGCTCGGTCAAAGGGTATGCAAATCTTTATATTCCTTTGGGCATAATTCCAAACTGCTCTCCAGAATGGTTGGATCAGTTCATAGCTCCACCAACAATGCATTAGTGTTCCAATTTTTACATAGCTTCTCCAACATTTATTATTTTCCTTTTTTGTCATATTAGCCAATCTGATAGGTATGAGGTGGTACCTCAGAGTTGTTTTAAAGCGCATTTCTCCAATCAATAGTGATTTAGAGCATTTTTTCACATGGCAATATATAGCTTTGATTTATTCATCAGAAAACTGCCTGTTCATATCCTTTGACCATTTCTCAATTGGGGAATGATTTGGATTCTTATAAATTTGATTTAGTTCTTGATATATTTTAGAAATGAGGCCTTTTTCAGAAATATTGTCTATAAAAATTATTTCCCAGCTTTCTGTCACTCTTCTAATTTTGGATGCATTGCTTCTGTTTGTACAAAAACTTTTTAATTTACTGTAATCAAACTCATCCATTTTGCTATTCTCTATATTTTGTTTGATCATGAACTGTTCTCCTTTCTAAAGGTCTGAGAGGTAAACTATTACTTCCTCTCCAAATTTACCTATGGTATCACCTTTTATGTCTAAATCATGTACCCATTTTGACCTTATTTTAGTATAAGGTGTAAGATGTTGGTCTATACATAGTTTCTGCCATACTATCTTCCAGTTTTCCCAGCACTTTTTGTCAAATACTGAATTCCTATCCCAGAAGCTGGAGTCTTTGGGTTTATCAAACAGTACATTACTAATGTCATTTACTACTGAGCCTAGCCTATTCCATTAATCCTCCTCTCTATTTCTTAGCCAATACCAGATACTTTTGATGACTGCTGCTTTATAGTAAAGCTTCAGATTTGGTACAACTAACACCTTCCTGTGCATTTTTTTCATTATTTCCCTTGACATTCTTGACTTTTTGTTTTTCCAGATGTATTTTGTTATTATTTTTTCTAGCTCTATGAAATAAATTTTAGGTAGTCTGATTGGTATGTCACTGAATAAGTAAATTAATTTAGGCAGAATTGTCATTTTCATTATATTAGTTTGGCCTATCCATGAGCAATTGATATTTTTCCAATTATGTAGATCTGATTTGATTTGCATGAAAAGTGTTTTGTAATTGAAGTTCATAAGGTTCTTGGGTTTGTCTTGGCAAGTAGACCCTCAAGTATTTTACATTGTCTACCATTACTTTAAATGGAATTTCTCTTTCAATCTATCTCTTGCCGCTAGACTTTGTTGGTCATGTATAGAAATGCTGATGATTTGTGTGGTTTTATTTTATATCCTGCTACTTCACTAAAGTTGTTAATTGTTTCAAGTAATTTTTGAGTTGATTCTCTAGGATTCTTTAAGTATACCATCATATCATCTGCAAAGAGTGATAGTTTTGTTTCCTCCTTGCCTATTCTAATTCCTTTAATTCTTTTTTTCTTTTCTGACTGCTAAAGCTAACATTTCTAGTACAATATTAAATAATAGAGGTGATAATCGACATCCCTGTTTTAGCACTGATCTTATTGGGAATGTCTCTAACTTATCTCCATTACATATAATTCTTGCTGATGGTTTTAGGTAGATACTGCTTAAGGAAAGCACCAACTATTCCTAAGTTCTCTAATGTTTTTATTAGGAATAAGTGCTATATTTTGTCAAAAGCTTTCTCTGCATCTATTGAGATAATCATGTGATTTTGTTTAGTTTTCTTACTGATGTGGTTGATTATGTTAATAGTTTTCCTAATGTACCAGCCCTGCATTTCTGGTATAAATCCCACCTGGTCATAGTGTATTATTATCCTGGTGATCATTTGCAGAAATCTCCTTGCTAATATCTTATTTAAGATTTTTGCATTAATATTCATTAGGGAAATTGGTCTATAATTTTCTTTCTCTGTTTTGGCTCTGCCTGGTTTTGCTATCAACACCATATTTGTGTCATAAAACGAATTTGGCAGAACTCATTCTTCACCTATTTTTCCAAATAATTTGAATAATATTGGAATTAATTTTCTTTAAATGTTTGGTAGAATTCACTTGTAAACCCATCTGGTCCTGGAAATTTTTTTCTTAGGGAGTTCATTAATGGCTTGTTCAATTTCTTTTTCTGATATGGCCTTATTTAAGGATTTTATTTCCTCTTTAGTTAACCTGGGCAGTTTGTATTTTTGTAAATATTTATCCATTTTATTTAGATTGTCAAATTTATTGGCATATAGTTGGGCAAAATATCTCCTAATCATTGCTTTAATTTCTACTTTATTGGTGGTGAAATCACCCCTTTCATTTAAATTTTTTTCTGGGGCAATGAGGGTTAAGTGATTTGCCCAGGGTCATACAGCTAATAAGTGTCAAGTTTCTGAGGCCAGATTTGAACTCAGGTCCTCTTGAATTCAGGGGTGATGCTTTATCCACTGTGCTACCTAGCTGCCCCCTATCCCTTTCATTTTTGATACTGGTAATTTGGTTTTCTTCTTTCTTTTTAAAAAAATCAAATTAACCAATGGCTTATCTGTTTATTTATTTTTCTTTTTCGGGGCCATGGGGGTAAAGTGAATTGCCCAGGGTCACACAACTAGTAAGTGTCAAGTGTCTGAGTCGGGATTTCAACTCAGGTCCTCCTGAATCCAGGTGCTTTATCCACTGCACCACCTAGCTACCCTTCTCTCAATTGATTTTTTAAATCTTTTTTGAGCTCTTCCAAGAAGGCTTTTTGGTCTTGAAACCACTTCATCTTCCCTCTTGAGGCTTCACATGTAGGCAATTTGAGAATACTGTCCTCATCTGAGTTTGTGTTTGGCTCTTCTCTGTCAACACAGAAGCTCTCAATGGTGAGAGCTCTTTTTTTCTTTCTTACTCATATTGCAGATTATTTTTTTTTTAAAGTTGAGATCCATTCCTTGGGCACCAGGGTCACTGTTTCAAGCTACTTGTGCTGAGAGATAGGGACTGTGTCACTGGCTTTCTATTCTGAGGCCTCTGTGGTTTATAGATTTCTCACCGCCCTAGGCTTGCTCCCTCTGCTTGCTCCCCATTGGCGCTGGAATGGCCAGGCCTGGTCTCGCCCATCCTGTGGGTGGCCCCCTAGCTGGCAGCCTGCTCTCTTAGCTGGTGCAGGTGGATCTCACCACTGGCCTGCTGTTCTACCAGCCTGTCGAGCCAAGATCAAGGGGCCTCAGTTGCTGTGCTGTGGCCTATTGGTTCCAGCTGATATGCCCTGACCCCCTCCACACTGCACTGTGCTCCGCCCCTGCCTGAGTGAAACCGACCTTTCCTGAAGCCTTTTAAATTATCTCAGGCTGAATGATTGTGTTTCTCTTTTTGTAGGTTCTGTAGTTTCAGAATCTGTTTAGAAGCTTGATTTGATGTTCCTTTTGAAGGAACCTAAGGAGAGCTCAGAGTTCAGACAGCTTGTTGTCTTCTCTCTGCCATCTAGGGTCCGTGCTCCCCACCCCTCCCACCCCCCCCACCCCCGCCCATATACTTTTTAAATCAACCACAGGAACATAGATTTAGAGGTGGAAAGGAACTTAAAGTTTATCTATTCCAACCTGATCACTTTTATAGGTAAGGAAAATGAGACCCAAGGAAATTAAGGGACTTGCTCAAGGTAATTCAAGTAGTAAGTCATGGAACTAGGTTTTGAGCCAAACCCAGCATATTTTCCACTATATCACTGACTCAGTCCCTCCTTCTCATCCCTGACCCAAGTGCTTTCAAAACCTTGATTGCCTGAAACTTCAACCTCCTTGGGGAATTATAGGGTAATAGGCAGTTGGTAAGGTGACCAGGATTAATCTGCTAAGAGCTTTAGTGATGAGAGTCATTACCTTGAATTGATGTCCTTCATATGACCCTAGAGCTCAAAGGAAATAGCCCATTACTTCCTGCCCTAGCTGAAGTTTCTAAGCTGTTTTCAAGGGTCATTTCAGAACAGCAGAAAAATTGAAGAAAACTAATAAAACTTTCTCCACGTTATAGATTCTTGACATGTTTCTGCAATATAAACCAAATTACTGTCCTCAGTTTGGGGGTAATTCCTATTCTTGCCCCTTGTGCAGCAAGGCATATAAAACAAGTTGTCTGGATTCCTATTTAATAACCTGCAGCATGGATTGATGTTCATATTAGCAGTAACTAGCTGAGAGGAAGAAAGTTGCAAAGCTGGTGTTGGTCTATTCCAGCCAAAAAGGAATCATTTATTACTCAATATATATTATTTCTGCTTCCTTGGTAGCTCACACACTGGGCACCTGAAGTAAGGATTAATAGCTAGGGCTATTGAATCAATATTCACCTTTGGAATTTAACATGCTGATAAGTGGATGTTGGCAAACACCTGTAAAGAGTGAGGATGGTAAAAAGTAGCTAACGTTCCCCAATGTTCATAATAAACAATTTAATAATCATTTACATTTCCAAGGCCAATTCAGCTTGTTCAAACAGGCTTCTCTAATTACTTAATGGCTCTAACCTCATTAAAAGCGGCTGTGATTGAACCATAGTCAATCTTTCTGAAATGTCATCAAAGATGCAAAGTAAAAAATAATTTGTGAAAGAAATTGGCACTTTGGACACTGTGGTAGGTTTCTCTTATCACTTTCATTTTTTAAATTAAAATATGGTCAACTAGCCATTGTTCAGCTATAGATTCTCTGCAGTGGGACTTAAACTCTGCACCTTTTCTACCACTTGCATTGGGAAGGGTACTGTATTTGAATGCAGGGATTCTGGGTTCAAATCCTGTTTTTTTCCACTTATTAGCTATGTGAATTTGGGTAAAGCTTTAACCTCTCTGGGCCTTAGTTTCCCCAGAAACAAAATGAAGAGGTTGAACAAGAGGACTTCTAGCATCTGTTCCATCTCTTAATCCTATGATTATACTCTTAACTACTACTCCATGCCAATGCTAATTTTTAACATTTCAAGTATAGAATATGTATAGGACAAAAATTAAACTTAAATGCAGTAAAATATCATCAATAAATAAGTTTAATATTTACAGGATCTAAATTCAGTGTTGGGACTCTCACCACCTATGCAAATCACAACCCAGCTATAACTTGGTAAATGGTGTTGGAAAATTATAATGCATAAAAAAATTCACCACTCTGTAATCAACTTGGTAATAAGCCTCTCCAAACTTGTAATTCGATGACAATCATGCAACTTCTCACTAGGTTACAGTATGAGACAATACAGCAAGCATAAGGATTGGGGTTAGAGGATTCCATTATGCTTCTTAATATCTATGTCACCTTGTGCAAGACATGTCACCTCCATTGGCAAATCGTATCACCTGTCTTTCTCATGTGTAAAATGAAAGGGTTGCCTGCCTACAAAGTTTCTAAGGTCCATTCCAGTTCTAAATCTATGATCTCTCCTCAAAGTCTTTGCCATTTGCTAAGACCAATCAGAGCTCATGTTGCAAGATCACAGAGTCACCTCTACATGGCAACAAAGAATGGGAGGAAGTTGTTAATATATGCTTATTTGATTTACATGCCTGTTTCAGGGAAGAAAACTAATTGGCATTAGCAATTTTACATCTGCCTGGTGCACAGGTGGTAACAGCAACTCTTATCGATTCAGTGATTTTCAGCCATTTAAAAGATACTTTAATAATCTCACCAATTCAATGTATGTGATCCCATTTTAGCAAATCTCACTTGAATATATAGTTTCATAGAAAGAAACTTTCTATTTTTCTTCTACAATGGCATAGACCCTACATGGCTTTAAGATGCCCTTTTGTACAGAAATGTGTGCATTTCAGAAAAAGGAGACCAATGATTCCAATGATAGATGACACTCAAATAACCTCACTGACTGTGGGTATTTATTAGCTATAATAACTTAGCTTGTTGAATTAATTAAAACTTGAGGGCAGTAATTAACAAGGTAAAGGTTTTCACTTCATAGTTATTCTGAAGCAACCTAAATATTCTCTTCAAAAGTTCTTCTGGAAGTGTTCTAATACTAGTCCACCTTGTTTACAGCTTGGAGACCAAAGACTCACAATCAGGAAATATTATAAAGCCTTATGCCCATAAAAACCCATTCCCCCCCAAAAAAGCCTCTTAAAAATAGGCAACCACCTCTCCCAAAATCACCAATACATATACAAATGCCTTCCTGTTTTTCAAGGCTTCCATGAAGCATGTAGTTTAAAATAAATACTTAGATTTCTGTCTTTAGGGTCATGTATCCTTACTTCTTATTTTCTCCCCCTCAAAGGATTTGACTATGCTCTAGCTACACTGGATTAATTGCTGCTTTTAACATACAACTCTTTATCTCCTGAATGTACACCTGTATTTTCTATGCCTCAGGTTTCAAATGTTCTCCCTCCTTACCTCTACGTCCTAGCATGTTTGGCTTCCTTCAAGACTCAGCTAAAATCTCACCTGGTTCAGAATCAATAAATTTATTGAGTACTTCCATAAAGTAACATTTTAGGTTACATGTTTGAAGAGAATTGTTCTCTATGCATTGGCTTTAATTCTCACCAATGCCACAAAAGAGGGTTTCCATAAAATCTGAGTTGGAAAATAGGTTAGAAAATGACCCAACCTATATCTAAATAGAAAACCCTTCTACAAAGTCCTCAACAAGTGGTGACCCAGGTGCCAGAGAAAAATAACCCATTATCTTGAAACCTAAGGTATTTTTGTACATCTCTATTTATTAAGAAAAAAGTGAGAGGACTAAGTCTTCCCTTCTGTAATAACCAATCTAATGTTCAGTAAGTTTTTAGACCAAAACTAAACTTTACTCCATCTTTGATATGAGGGCCCTTTAAATGCTTGGAAAAAAGCTATTATAACTCTCAAAAATGTTCTTTTCTCAAGCTTAAACATCCAAGTTTTTTCAACTGGCTTGCAGTAACCTCAACATCCTTTTCACCCTTACTTGAATATGTTCCACCTTGTCAGTATCCTTACCACAATGTGACATCTAGAGCTCAGCAAAATATTGTAGATGTGATCTGACCAAGATGGAGTACACAAAACTTATCACATCCTTTGTTCTCTGTGGCTTTCTTAATTCCAAGATTACATTAAACTTAAAGTGATGAAGGTTGCCTTGTCCTGCATTATTCATATTGAGTTGAAGTCCACTAAAACCCCAACATGTTTTCGCAAAAAGTATTGTCAAACCATATCTACATTCGTATTGTATTTGTGATTTGTTAATACAACCATATGATTTTATACTTATTCTTCCTAATTTCTCTTTTTTTATTTCTGTGAAGAGGAAAAGGAAAGTAATGAGAGAGAGAAAGAGAAGGAGAAGAAAGGAAAGAAAGAGGACAAGGACAGGGAGAAGAAATAATAAGAAATATAAATGAAAAGGGGAAAGAGGAGGAGGAAAAAGTGGAATAGGAGAAGGATGAGGAGGAAAAATTGGAAGAGAAGGGGAAGAGGGAGGAGGAAGAGGAGAAGAACAAGAACAAGGAGGAAGAAGAGGAGGAAATTCATCTTAATAGATTTGGAAAATCAAGCCAACCTGTTCAGTCAATCAACAAGAATTTATTAAGCACTATGGTACTACTACTACTACTACCACCAATAATAATAATAATAATAATAATAATAATAATAATAATAATAATAATTTAAATAGCATTTACTATGTACCAGCTACTATGCTAAATAGTTTATAATTATTGTCACTTTTTTTCTTTACAACAAAGCTGTGAGGTAAGTGCTACTATTATCCTTCTTTTACAGATAAATAAACTGAAACAGTGGTTAAATGACTTAAAGGGATCACATAGCTAGAAAGTATCTAAATTCAGCATTGAACTCAGGTCTTCATGACCCCTGGCCCAGTGTTCTATGTGCTTTACCAACTAACTGCCTCTAAATGATTACTATAGATTAGGCAATGTGCTAAGTGATGCAGAAAAGTACATTGTTCCTGCTCTTAAGAAGCTCATATTCTAATTATAGATTCAATATTCAATTTACCATGCACATACAAGATACATGAAGTGTGAATTGAATGTATTTTCAAAGGGAAGGCACTAGTAAGGGGAAGGGAAAGAGGAAGGAAAGGCCTCCCAAAAAAGGTAGAGTTTGCATTGAGCCTTGAAGAAAGCAAAGTAAGCTAGACCACAGAGGTGAGGAGTGAGAGTATTTCAGACTATGCAGAGAGTCAGTCAGTCAGTATGTACAAATGCAGATTCAGGAGATGGAGTATTTCACGTGAAGAATAGGAGGTAGGTTACTATAACTAGAGCTTAAAGGGCGTATAGGATAGTATAGTATAAGACTGAAAATATATGAAGAAGCTAGATTATTGAATGTTTTAAAATGCAAATGATTTTGTATTTGTTCCTGGAGGTAATAGAGAACCAATGAAGTTTATTGAATGGAAAAATAACATGATAAGACTTCCTTTTTTAAGAAAATCAGTTTGGCCATAATGGCAAAATGGAGAATTCATTAGAGTGTGAAGTGACTTAAGTCAAGTGGAACCACCACATTTGAACTTACCACCTCAGCATATTAGAATTGTTTCCTTCCTCATGGGAAGTAACAAGGATGATGGTTGTGTGAGTGAAGAAATGAAAAGAATACAAAAGAGGCTGACATTAGAATCACAAAATTTGACAATATATTGAAATTGTGACATGAATGTAAAAGAGAAGTGGAGGGTAACAGAATTTATGAGCCTGGTTGATTGGGATGATGATGAGAAGACCCTTGAAAGTAAAAGAAAATTGGAAGAGGGAAGGGTTAGGGTGAGATACAATAATGAGTTATGAGTGGGACATGTTGAGTTTGAGATATATGTGAGACATCCAATTTGAGATATCCAAGAAGCATCTGGGGATGTGAGACTGAAGCTCAAATGAGAGATTAGGGATGGATAGTTGGATCTGGGAATCACGGAGAAAACAGTTGAAATGATGAAAACTAAAGAAGTCCACAGAAATCCTTATATTTGGATTAGTGACCCTTATTTGTATTTGAGTTTGACACCATTGATCTATAACACTGTTCCCCTATTTTATTAGTTCACCCTAGTCACTGTCTAAACTTACCTAAGTTTATATAACATGTATGTTAAACCAATTCTTCATAGCTAGATAGGCCAAAATCTAAAATGTGTATTCATTCCTCCCAATCACATTTTGACCATGCATTTATGTACATATGGACTTCCATTTAAATGCAATAAGCTTCCTTTCTTGGGGATCCCTCCCAGCATAAACAGGGTTTAGGATTCTCAGAATTGGAAGATCATTTAGCACAATCCCCTCCTTGTCCAGATGAGGAAATTGCAGCCTCAAGATAGTAAATTACATGGTCAAGATGACCTGAAGCAATGATACAGATATCTGCAAGTTATGTAATTCATTCAATCTCATTGCCATAGATAAAAAATTCATTCATTCATTTATTCATTCAATAAGCATTTATTAAACATTTACTCCATGAAAAGCAATCTGCTAAAATCTGGGGATGCTAAGACCAAAATAAAATAGTCCCCTGTTATGAAGGAACTTATATAAACTGAAGGTGGGGGATAGATGTTGATAGGGATTTTTTTTTAAAGAGAGAGAGACAAAAAATGCAGACAGATAAATCAATATAAAGGAATGCAAATGAAATCCAATGTAATTTCTGAGAAAGGGAATATCACTAACAACTATGATGATCAAGTAGTGGGAGATGACACTTGAAATGAGTCCATAAGGGACTCAAAAGGTAGAGTCCATAAAGGACTCTAAAAGGTAGAGATAAAATGGTAGTCCATTACATGTATAGAAAACAAACTATGCAAAGGAACAGAGGTGGTAAATGAAGTTTTGTATGTGGGGAACAATGAATTGGCCAGTTTGGTTAGACTGCAGAATATTTGAGGTGGGGGGAAATGTAAGGTTTAATCATTCTGGAAAGACATGTTGGAGTTCTATTTGGGTCAGAGAATGGGGGATTATATTTATCCTAGCAGTAATAAGAAGTTATTCAATGATTTAGAAGAATAGTGCAGTCAAATCTATTTTAGTAATACCAATTTGGTAGCTGTGTGGTAGATTTCTGGAAAGGAGTAGAGATTAAAGGCAGGGAGGACAATTAGGAGTCTATTTAATGTGTGGTTGTGGAATTAGGGAAAAGGTTACAGATATAAGAGATTATTAAAGTAGAAATAACAAGACTTGGCCCCTGAATGATTGTGGGAGATGAAGTAAATAAAAAGTTGGAGACAATAATTCATAAGGTTTTTATTTAGAGCTAGAGGGAAACCTAAACAAGTTTAATAGATAAAGCCTCATTTAATAACTTAGTTTAATAAATAAAAAAACTGAACTGAGAGGAATTAAATGACTTGCCCAAGGTCAAACATTGTAAGTAGCAGGCTAGAATTTTAACTCAGTTCATTGAACCCTAAAATCCAGCAGTTTTCCACCACACTACATTAACTCCACTGAATTTAAGTGAGGGAAAGAGGATCTAATCTCCTTATCTAAATCTGGACACACATACTTCTTTACTATCATCTTACTCATCATCGCTAATTTTTATTTATTATTCCATAATTAACAAAAACAGCTTTCCTCCCAATAAAGCTATAAGGTTGAAAATGCAAGTATAAATATTGGCCTCATTTTTAAAATGAGAGAGTTAAAGCTAAAAGAAACTTATAGTTGGGTCATGTAATTAGAAAATGTCAGTGTCTGGATTCCATTCATTCTGGACTACAATCCCTTTTCAAATTTCTACCAATTTAGGCCTTCATATTTTCCCAGTTGAATAATTATAATAGTATTCTCATCAAGTTTTGTTCCCCTAAGTTTATTATTCCAATTGATCTACACACTGGTACTGAACAATCTTGCCATTGTGCAGTTCTTTCACATCATTATTTTATTAAGAAAATCTTCATTGGCTCCCTGTTGTCTTTCCAAATAATAAATTACTATATTATCCTGTCATTCAAAACCTTGCACAATACAATTCTAACTTACCTTTCCAGACTTATCTTAAATCACTCTTTCACCTTATTTTATACTTTAATTTGTAATTTGTAATTACATATGTAATCATTTGTAGTTTGTAATCATTCTAGGGGCAGCTAGGCAGTGCAGTGGATAGAGCACCGGCCTGGAGTCAGGAGGACATGAGTTCAAATCTGGCCTCAGACATTTGACACTTACTAGCTGTGTGACCCTGGGCAAGTCACTCAAATCCAATTGACTCACAAAAAAAATTGTAATCATTCTGTACCTCTCTTCTTCCCATTTTCTTCTTCCTTCATCTACTAGCTCCAAGCTTTGATTCATGTTACCACTTATGCTATAATTGAACAGTTTCTCCCACTCTCATTGCATTTGTTAAAGCCCTTGCCTCCCTTCAAGGCACAATTCAGGTTTACTGTATAGCAAGAAGAGTCAGGATAAAAACATTTATCAAGAAATTTGATGTAAAAATAAAATGTATTAATTAAACTTTAATAAATTGGGAGATTATCTGTATAAACCTGTCTTCCTATCACTTTTTTTTCATGTGTACAATGTTCATATAGATTAAACTTTTAAAGATTTTACATCCAAGAGGTTTGGGGATTTGTGTTTATTTGTATTTTCTGGGTTACATTGTAGTAGTAGCAGTAACTGTGGTGGTGCTGGTGATGGTAGTAGTGGTAGTAGTAGTAGTAATTGCTATTATATAACAATAGTTATTATTAAATTTTCATGTTTTTGAAATTGTATCTACTTTGATACATATTAAAAATGATCCTTGAGCACATTTAGAAGTGTCACTTCCAATACGAATCACTTCTGTTTGTATTTTCTCAGCCTTTTTTCTTCTGACTTCATTTTAGATAATGTCAACACTTTTTCACACAATTCTAATATGCTGAGGTGGTAAGTTCAAATGTGGTGGTTCCATTATTATCAATGATGACACTAGCTCACTACAATGCTGAAAATGTGTTCAAGTTATCATGGATTTGTTGTCCTCCATGTTTTATTCAGCAGTATACAAGCTTCAGGAAGGTAGAGATTGTTTTTCATTTTTGTCTTTGTATTCCCAGAGCTTTGTACATAGTATGAATGTAGAAAATACATTTTGAATTAAATTTAATTGTATTTTTATTCCTCAAGATTAATTTTGTAATTTTTAGCTTTTTTTCTAGGTTCTCATCTGATTCTAGATGAAGTCTGGAATCTGGAGGACAGATGTATAATGCCACTCAACTTTTGACACATTATGGAAGATAAAGGAACAAGCATTTATTAAGTGTTACTACAAGTCAGGCACTGTGTTAAAAGCTTAACAAATATTATTTTTCTTTGACCCTCAGAACAACCCTGTGAGACAAGTACTATTATTATCCTTATTTTACAATTGATGAAACTGAGACAGGTAGAAACTAAATACTTACCCAGGGTCACAGAGCTACCAATTTTTAGAGACCAGATTTCAAGTCTGTTCTTCCTGACTCTATGCTCAGTGCTCCATCCACTATACCACCTAGCTGACTCTAGGTGATAAACTAATGTATGGGAAATGATGGGAAATACAGTCAACTTTTGCAAGGATAACATTCCTAGAAAATGGTGTAAGAGTCAAAACATGAATGTTTATACATTGAAACTATGGGAAATAGAGGGTTAGGTTCCCATGACCACCAAAAACTATAATATTTTGCTAGATATTACTGAAAATACACTTTTTGCAAAAAATTGTTTATAGCAAATTTTTAATTCTAATAATATGCACTTTTCCTAACAGAGTAACCATGAAATAATCCATAAAATTCAGTACACAAAATGAAATTGGTAACATGCAAAACATTTTATCTCACTTTTAATTCCTTAGAATTCTGTGACCTTTTGCGTTAACATTGCAATTTTTTTAAATATCAGATAATATTCACTTTTCATAATATCTGAAATCAGTAGTACCATAAATACTGTATAGCAAATAAAATTATTTAAACTAAAACATTTTTTAATTGAATCTTACCTTCCATTATGTCAGATGGTAGTGTGAGGACATTGTACTGCATACTATACTGCTATAAACCTCTCTACTTTGGCTGCCCTCTGAAAACAACAGGAGATTGTTTGGACTCTAATCACTACTGTCAAAAGATTCACAGAATGGAGAAGTCTTAACATTACCTTATAGTCAAAAGGACTTGCACTATGCTTTGGGGGCATAATTGCAGCACAAAACTTAAGTTGCAAAGACAAACAATGAAAATATGCAATGAATACATGGGGAGCTCTTTACAAATGGTGCAGCAAACAAGACCAGTGAAACTCCCAATAAGATAACAGCATTACACCTCTCTTTTTTTCTCTACTGTGCATAATGCAAATGTATAAGTTTGCCAATTAGAAAGCGTGTGAATGAGATTTTTCTTCAACCTTTAGATTTAAGTGATTTAACCATGTATTTAGACTACAAATTGTGATTCAACATGTTTAGGTATCCTTTAGTAGCTTACCCAGATAATGACAGAGTAAGACAGATATACATGTCATATTGTAATCTCATTTTGGATAAATCAGAGTCATTCATCTCAATCTCAATTCACCATCATCTAATTGTGGTTTGGCATCAACCAATCAGCTTAAAGGTCATATACCAAAAATAGTAACTCCTGACCTACAAAAGACCAATCACAGCTTAGGAGAGAAGTCAGCTCATAGAAATGGATGAGTCCTCGTAGTGCCATCAAAACATATCATCCAAGAGTTAGCAAGCTGAATGATGGCTGCCATGATTTGGACAAACCCAATTGCAAGGGGTCAGTAGGTTGGATGATGAACTTTGTATATCTACCACTTGGGTGATGTGCAATTGTAGGAGAAGTTTGTTTAAAAATAGTAAGACATATAAGCATTTAAGCCTCATAGGGGTATAAAAGTCTGAGACTGGTACTGCTTGGGGCCTTCTGGTCCTAAACCTGAGACCAGCTTTATTGTGAGACAGGTGCCATCTCTCAACAAACCTATTTCCCTATGGCTTGGTTGTTTCTTTTTCTTCATCAGACTTAGACATTTTTGCAACAAGTGAAAATGAGGTTACTAATAAAATTGTGGAAAGCCTGGAGTTAGGAAAATTAAATATCTAAATACTGATGTTTGACTATATATCTCTGTACATGGCCAATGCTTTCTATGACCACACACGTTTGTTATAAGAATTTTGACTTGTTTTGTTTTTCAGTGCAAAGGGCAAGTTAGGAGGGAGAGGAAATAAATGTTTATTGATTAGAAAATAAGATTTAATGCAAAATAATAAACTTAATTGTAGTGCAAGTAATTCTCTGGTTAGAGATTATTCTATAATGACTATAGAACATTGCATCAAGAATAATGGGTTTTTTGTTTGTTTTTGGTAAGGCAATTGGGGTTAAGTGACTTGCCCAGAGTCACACAGCCAGTAAGTGTTAAGTGTATGAGGCCAGATTTGAACTCAGGTCCTCCTGAATCCAGGGCTGGTGCTCTATCCACTGCACCACCTAGCTGCCCCAAGAATAATGTTTTTAAAAGACTCTAGGAGTGGTTGTTCCTCCAAACTATTATGGTTTTTCTTAGTAATATTGCTTTGATCAGAGATGATAAGAAAGTAACAGTCCCTTTCAGAGCATAATGCCTTCTAAGAACACATGTAAAAGAAGATATCAAGAGGGGAGAACAAGTTGTTGAATTTCTTAGTATTCAGAAGATAATACAGGATATAATGTTGGCAACCCTTTAGGAGAAATTTCCTCTGTCACCTAGCCACAGTCTGTAAGGTAGTAAAAGAAAAGGAATGAAAGAGAAACCAAATAGCTTCCAACAGTGGTATTTGGGTTACTAGATAACTGGGGTTTCTAGGGTTTTTTCATGATTTTGAAATTTTCTCTTCTTTGATATATTTTTAAAATAAGCCTTGATTCCATTGAGAACTTCTTATGGGATTTATAATTGAGAACAAAGGTTTGGAGGAAGAGGTGAGTAGGAGATTTGATTCAACAGGTATTAATTAAGTGCTTATTGTGTGCCTCACACTGTGCTAAGTGCTAGGAATACAAGTATTCAAAAAAAAGTACCTGACTTCAAGGAGCTTAAATTCTTTTTTTTGTTTGTTTGTTTGTTTTTGGTAGGGCAATGAGGGTTAAGTGACTTGCCCAGGGTCACACAGCTTGTAAGTGTTAAGTGTTTGAGGCCAGATTTGAACTCAGGTCCCCCTGAATCCAGGGCCGGTGCTTTATCCACTGCACCACCTAGCTGCCCCAAGGAGTTAAATTCTAATGATGGAAAGACAACTCATAAAAAGGGATATGAAAAGCATGGGCAAGAGGCTACAGGGGTGAAAGTTACTTCAAGTGTGTGAGGGCCAAGGATGGAGTGGACTTGCAGGGTGAAAAGTTTTCTGGGGCATTGTAAGAAAGTCCAGAAGAGTCAGAAGTGGGGCCTGGAGAGGAATGAAGAGTCTAATATGAGTTCACCATAAAAAAACAAGTTTTAGGCAACTCTTCTCTCTCTGGACCTAAAAAGAATTTTAGACCTAGGAGGGACCTTACTAATGATCTAAAGCACTTTGGCTCTGATTCTAAATAATGTTGTTCCCTGTTTAGCCAGATGCACAAGCATTCCTTTACATATATTCTCAACTCAAAGGAAAAAGGAGTCTTTTGATCATTTTTTACAGATTTCATAGGGTCATAGACTACAGTTGAAAGGGACATCAAAGATCATCTAGTCCAATCACTTCCTTACAGATAAGGAACTGAGGGCCCAGACAGGTCAAGTAACTTAAACACAATGGTTAGTAAGAAATAGAGCTGGGATGTGAACCCAGATCTGATTACAGATCTTGTGCTGGTTCTACTAAGTCTACTCCATCCTAAAATTCAGGATGGATCCCCTAAAGCAAATATAAAATCAGTCTATGATACCCCACCTGATAACTTGATAAAAACAAGCTATGGCTTCTCAAGTTTCTTTTCATATCTTGGTATGTCATTGTCCAAGTAACAAATAACATGTTCTTAAATAGTACTAACACTACATGCCTAAGTGAATGAAGAAGAAACAACACAACATAGTCTAATAAAATGAATGAAAGACAGAAAGTCAAATAATATCCTAAAATCTTCAAAGCTCCTCATTCACAGATCAGGCACTGCTTGGCAACATCTGGTAGCATCTCTCACTAATTTACCAGGGGAGACAACACCAGCAACATCAGTAGCAAATACTGTCTTCTTGTGACCATGCATTTTTACTGCTGTATCTAGCTCTTGGTGGTTTAGTCCCTGTCTCTAGCCCATTCATTCTTAAATGTAGGAAAACAACTTAGAAATTATTCATATTAATGATTTCTAAGACTTCTTCCAACTCAAAAATTCGCATTTCACCTTAACTTTGAAATGATCTGAGACCTTAGACAAGTATTGTTCTTTGGGTATGTAATGATTGGAATGATGCCACCTGCTGGAGACTTACTGTAGCAAAGCTCCGCCATGAAGAGCCAGAGTCTGAGGGCAAGACATGCAGCTCTTTGGTGTCAGGAAGTGATGCTTGCTTGTCGGAGGAAGAGGGGGCAAGGCTGACGTTCTTGCTTTTTTTTCGTCAGGACTCTGGTTGAGAGTGGAGCAAGAAATGCTCTCTCCCTTTAATATATAGATGAATCTAGGCCTTTCTCTCTCTCTTTACCAAATTCTTATTCTCCTTAATAAATGCTTAAAAGTCTAACTCTTGCTAAAGCTTATAATTTATTGGTGACCACTCATTAGAGATTTTAGAGAGTATAGCTAGAATTTTAGCCCCTTACAGGTAGAATCTCAAAAAGGGGCACACAAAAGTGCATCCTTCCCAGAAATGCTATAGAGTATTGTCTCATCATATATTAAGAAATAAGTTGAAAAAATTTAAGCTTCATTTCTAAATATCAGGACATATTGTTTGAGATGCATCCAGCCTAACATATTTTGATTTAAAAGGTATCTAATATTCATTGCCATTTAAGAAAAAAACATAAAAGTTTGATTCATCATTTCATATCTAGCTCTTTAATGTTATATGATATTCAGGGTCTTCTTAAGTCATTTTATCAATGGATACTAACTCACTTATAAATGAATGTTTTTAATTATTGGAAAACCATCAAGTTTGCAATCTGTTAAAATCTTAAAGGGAAGCCAAGAGCAAAAAATAGAGCAATTTAAATGCCATTTGATTTATAAAGTTTATCTCATATGGAATCTTGATTTAAATTGGCTTGTTGGCACAGCTGAGCAGTGATTAAGAGCCTTTGGATCTTTGGGAATTGGCTTAAGTATGTGAATGTACCCCATAAAGTCACCAATGGATATAATGAATCTTTTACTGGTTGGGCCATGCTCCCCCTTTCCTCAGTCTATCATTGACAAATGTCATTTGGCAATGTCTGAACTCATTTATGTTTTAGAATACAGAGCACATCTCAAATGGGACTCTATAACTGACTCACAGTCAATCCACCCATAGACAGTGTGATGTGAATTTCCTAGGCTGGGTTTCATTAGATCATAATGAGCATCTCACCCACTGTGAGGCCCATAAGGCTAAGGATCAGGAAGTGAGTGCAAATATTGAAAGGAAATTAAATTTATTTGTGCACTAAGGAAGACCACTTGAGTTAGAAATGGAGCTTCTTAGGGCACAGCTTGGTGGTGGGTTTTTTGTTTTTTGGGGGTTTTTTGCTTTTAATAACTTGTTAAGTCCACAATTAAAGTAAGTATGCAGCAAATTAGTAGCATTCTGCCAGCAGAATGGGACTGAGGGAAGTGTGCAAGCCTTGCTAAATTGGAGTCACCAGAATTGCTAAAGGTCAGGTTCGTTGTTGTGGGAAATGCATTTCTCTGAGATCAGTCTTATTGGAATTCTCCATTTTAGCAGAAAAAGGTGGAGGACCCTTTTCTAAAATAGAATCACCTTGTTCATCCTGTTCTTGCCAAAATGGATGGAAGTAGTGTCAACTCCAAAATTTCTGTTTCCTTGGTCTCAGAAGTTACTTTATCTGGGGAGCAGATGTGTTCCCCAAACTCAGAGTTATTCATGTCCTCCACAACTACTTCAGGCAATCTAGTGAAGGCATAAATTAAATATTACTACAGAACCTTAGGAGTAGAAGTTTAATGGGTGTAGTGGGATTTGGGACCACAAGAAACTTAAGAGATCCCAACCCCTAAGAAATCCTTAACCTTTAGACATTTAAACCCAAGAGTCCAGAAGTGAAAAACAGTGATGTCTCCCACCTCAGGAATGTAGTGTGGCAGAACACAAAGCCCCTGGCATGGTGTAAACAAAAAGGAACAAAAGATGATATGCAAATTCTATAGTTGAGATGTGAGGCCCCTTGTATTCCCATTATTCAAACTCCATACAACCTCTCCCAGTTGTTTTGTAATTTCCTTGCTTGGCTCTGTAAAGATAGGAAAATATCAGCTCTTTTTTTTTTTTACTCTGAGAAACAGTCTGCATAATGACTTTGTCTCCAGCCATACATCCCTTTCTCCTAATAAATCTTTTTATTTTACAATATTTGCAGTGAGCCTCCAATTCTTTGGGTGAGCTAGCCCTCCTGAATCAGGTGGATAGTCCCATACCCACAACAGAAGGAGCATTTCAGCTCATCCAGATCAATGTTTATCAGTGAAAATATTCACTTTACATTAGGGGTTCTTAATCTAGGGTCCATGAATAGATTTATAGGGTTCTATGAACATGGAAGGAGAAAAATGTATAACTTTATTTTAATATATTTGGCTTCTGGAACTATATACACATATATGTATGTATATGCATAAGTGTGTATATATGTATATATGTGTGGGTAAATGTATATATTTTTTTTTCTAGAATATAGGATCGAGATCTTTAGAATGCAGTTACTAGGCTATATGGATAAAAATTGGATGAGGGTTGTATTTATATCCATACAGCCTAGTATATACATATATACACACACACACACACAAATACACATGCATACACCCTTGCCTATAAGCTTCCTCGATGAACTTCTCCTGATCAGGGACTGCTTCTCTATGGGTCCATGGTAGAAGGTTCCCAGTCTGTATTTCAAAAGAGCCCAAGAAAAATGACACCTACAATGAAGTCTGAAAGACGAGGGATCAAAATGTGAGTAATGAGACTGAAATTAAATTTTTTGCTGCAATAAGAAAGACTGCTTGGGCTAGTGGCAGCTTCAACTTAGAGTGCAATTTGAGATTGTATGGGTTTTTAGGTTCACTTACAGTATACATCTAATCAATGGCATTGTGTGGGAGAAAGGAATGGGGAAAATGTAAGCTTTTGGGTCTAAGAGTTGCTAAAAGTCAGGTTTGTTCATGTGGGAAAATACACTTCTCAGTGCTTACTATTATTGGGACAACTAAATCTTTAAGATGAAGGAGGGCTCCTTGGTAATGGAATCTGTCAGGCTCATCCTGTTGTATCAATAAAGACAGAAATAAAATACAAACTGAGAGTCGCTATTTACACAACCCATTTTCTTGGTCTCAAAATGTTGGAGGGACTTACAACCTAGATCAGGGGGCTAGCTCAACCCAAAGAATTGGCTTATCATGCATCTTATAAAATTAAAAAAGGTTTATTAGGAGAGAGGAATATATATGGCCATGAGACAGAATCATTATGGACAATTTTCTCACTGGGTAAGGGAAGACCTGGTCTTTTTATATGTTTACAAAACAAAGAAAGGGGAGGGAATTACAAATCGACTGGGAGGGAAATGCAAAACTGGGAAGGGCCAAACTGGGAGGGGATTTTGGAATAATAGCCCATCAATAAGGCATATAGCACCCATCCATACCTTACAAATCTTCTTGCAGACCTTGGTATTGCTTATCAGCTTACCAGGGTCATGCTTGGCCATACTGTATTCCTGGGGGGGGGGGGGAAGCAGAGCTGTTTATACCTTGGGAAAGTTTAAGGATTCCTTAGGGGTTGGAATCTTTACGTTTCTTGGGGTGCCTCTGCATTCCCACAACAAAAGGTTATTGTCCTAGGGAGCAGGTGTTTTCTCTAAATTCATAGGACACAAGTGTATCCACTTTCTACCCAGGCCTAAACTCATATATCATCAGGGGAAAACCAAATTTCAATGTGGCTGAAGATGATTAACATGAAAGTCAGAAGAGAAATAGGTGCTAATCCCTGCTCTAACCCCAACTCTGGTCCTCTGTAAAATAAAGAATTAGGAACTGGTATCCTCTGAGGTCTCTTCAAGCTGTAACAGTTTATTTAGGCTCCATTTTGATGTGGGATAGAATTTGGGGTCAAATTGGTTGTGAGTCATCCCAACTCAGTGACTCAGTTTCTCACGTTTTATTGCAATACCGTGGGTGACCACAGGGAGAGAACCAGAATAGTGTAAAGGTATCTCTCGAATAGTGAAAGAAAAGACAGTTATATTTATAGTATGGATAAATTTATTATCAGTCTCATTATAATAATCTCCACCTTGGGGAGGTACAAGGGAGGGCCTATCCTACTCATTATAATATTCTCCACCTTGGGGAGGTATAGGGGAGGGCTTATCCTAATTTGGAGTTCCTGGGATCTTAATCAAACCCCCGAGGCAGGTATCTTTTTCAGTGGATGTGTGTTTTGGGGGTTTACATGTCATAAGGTGAATCTGGGGACAAATTTTACCTTTTCTGTGCATGTCTCTTTCTGATTCCCAAGGCTAGTTTCACATTTTGCAATAGAATTTCTATACCCTGTTTTGTGTCTTACTGTTATATGACCTGACCCTTTAAGTTCCTGTAAGGGCCAAATTTAGTATGGGATGAGTTAAGTGGATCGCTCACCTTAATATTAGGTAAGAAAAGAAACATCCTCTTTCAAAAACAAAACAGGTTTATTAATGGGAACAAATTTAAATCAATATCTGAATCACAGAAGTGAGATTAATAGAACTAGAACCAATGTATACATCTCTGGCGTAAAAAGGCCCCAGGCACCCAAACCTGTCTCTAGCCCAGCTATCTCCAAAGAGCTTGCTTTGCCTCAAAAACAATGTTAAGGGCTAAAATTCTAGCTAGTCTGTCTAAAATATCTAATGAGTGGTCGCCAATAAATTATAAGCTTTAGCAAGAGTTAGACTTTTAAGCATTTATTAAGGAGAATAAGAATTTGGTAAAGAGAGAGAAAGGCCTAGATTCCTATCTATTAAAGGGAGAGCACATTTCTAGCTCCGCTCTCCACCAGAGTCCAAAGGAAAGAGCCCCAGACTGAGCGCCAGTCTCTTCCTTCCTCCTCCCACTAGTCCGCGTCACTTCCTGACTCCTGAAGAAAAGACTCCTGGTCTTGCCCTCAAAGACCTTCCCTTCATGGGCAGAACTCTTCTACAGTAAGTATCCAGCAGGTGGCATTATTCCAATCGTTACAGTCCCCCCTGTTGTTCCTCAAGAAACAAAATGTTTCCTTGACGGAACAGTAAAAAGAATATAATAACTATTGCTAACTAATAATATGTGAACAACAATATAGAAAAGGAAGAGAGGAAAGTTTTGTTCAGAGGGGCGATTTTTTTTTTTTTTGTCCTCATGAACCGACGCTTTGACATTAGTCTTGCAAAGGGAGGGCCTCTGCAGAGAATACATGTTACAGATGGTGTATATTATAACAGAAAGAGAAAAAAAACAACAAAAACAACAAATCAAAACTGTTCATTTAAAGTCTCCGAAAGTCTTTTCTCAGATGTCCTCTAGGTGTAGTCGTGGAATGGAAGTCTTTTCAGGGGTTGATGTGTGGATGCTGGTAATCAGCCAGGAAAATTTCCTACAAAATTGAGCTTAACACAACTTTAAAATAGCTTTGTCAATAATCAAATCAAACAATGAAAGTTCTCAAAAACATGTCTAAGGGAATTCAGAATCTTAGTTGTTACACATGAAACATATAATAAAACAAAAATTGAACCATTCTTTAAAATTATAATATTACTATAGTCCCCCCCTTATGGAGGGTAATTGAGAAGACAATTGCTGTGATATTAATTATTAAAAATAATTTTTTATCTTTGTTTCATCACTTTTTGCATCATCTGCCTAATTATCCTCATGCCATTATGAGAAATTAAAAAATCTAATATAATTGGTAACAGGTGTCAAGGCCAAATTCAACACTGTATTTATCATGACACCTGAGATAATTATGGGGGTTACCATAAAAGAACAGAGAAATGATGGGATATGAGCATTCCCACACTTGAGCAATATGTACTGCCCATACAGTATGCCAGGCTTAAAATAGGTGGATGGAATATATGTCCATGCCACCGAACATATTGGAGGAAACTGAGTCAGACTTAATCAGATGCATGCGATTGAGATGTCCATGGCATCAGGCATATAGGAGGGAGCATAGAAGCCAGGTGTAGAAGTGAGATGGGTGGGATCAATACTTCCAGCCATCCGTACAATATTGTGGGGAAAAATAAAATAAAATATTAAACCAAGAGAATCCAACCTCAACATTTGTCAAAAGCCGTTCCCTCGGCCATACCTTAACTTCGTGCATGTCTCCCCTCATGTAACAGTTCAGTGTCTGCTCTTTGCATGTATTCCTCTTGTGATTGGATGGCATCTTGGCCA
Source organism: Dromiciops gliroides (assembly GCF_019393635.1). Lineage (NCBI taxonomy): Eukaryota > Metazoa > Chordata > Mammalia > Microbiotheria > Microbiotheriidae > Dromiciops > Dromiciops gliroides. The sequence continues at coordinate 266,255,066 of NC_057864.1, forward strand.
ACTGGCATCTGATAACTCAGAATAAAGGCAATTAATGTCTTAAATGATAAGTTCCCATAATCCAAGTTTCATATGGATTTAAAATTGAGGATAATAAATGATTGCAAAAAATGTGAATACATCTTGACTGAGAATATAATATATAATTATGCAACAATTTCAAATAATACCCCTTTTTTTTACTTAGTATACTATTACTTTTGTGAAAAATCAGAACATATTTAAATAGAAGTTAAAGCACAACACAATCTCAATGAAAACTTTTTTTTTTTGAAAAAAGAACTTTTACAAATGTTCCCCTCTCTCTTTTTTTTTTTTGGAATATGCTTATCAAAAATAATACTTCTAGAATCAATTTACACTTGCCATGGCAAACAATTTGCCAGGGAAATGCTTTAAAGAGTTTGATCAAATAATCAGTTGAGAAAAAATAGCAAAAACAAATAACTCAGAATATGGGAGCACAATACTCCTAGAATTAACATTGTATTATGAAATCAAAACCATGTTTCAAAATTAGATAGATGAATGAATAGAAGAAAATACACGTGGAATAATAAAAGACAATGAAATTCAAACTAGGGAAATCTAAATGAATATGAACTTAATATTAATAAGAGTATTACAAAATATAAACTTGATCGCATGACTATAAAAAGCTTTTACAAATATTCTCCTTGTTTTAGAAACTAAGTATAAGACACAATCTCAAAAGCATTAAAATCTCTATGAAAATAAACCTATACCATTAATTCCAAAATGTATATGTAATAGCATAGAAATCCTATGTAACCTCTGAACTGACATTAATAATCTGAGTGAATTCAGAACACTCTTGATTCCGATATCTAAAATCCCCAATACTCATATCAATACCTTGCTGCTTACTTCTACATTTCTGTAAAATATATACCCTTCCATGGCAAAAGCAGAGTCTTGAACTATGTTGATGATTGTCATTCTTATTCAGCTTAAGTTTTTCTTCTTTAACCCCTCTATATTGTCTGTCAGTCTTTTCACCATACAAATGCTTTATAAGATTACTAATGAAAGACAAAAGCAGGTTAGCAAAATTATGAACAAAACGAGCATATCTGGAATTTAAAGAGTTTTCTAAGATTGTCTCAAAAGCACAGCCAGGGCGGGGAAGGGCTGAGCCTGAAGCTGCAAATGCAGGTAGAAAAAGCATGTGCACCAGATCTCTGGACTTCCCAGGCAGGGGAAGCTATGGGCTTGGCCATAGGAGGAGTAGAGGGTGGGGTCTGGAGAGGAGGGGAGGGACCAGAGCAATTTGAATCAGACTTGATTTTGAACTCAGGCCTGGATTCCTCTTCCCCCACTTTGCCTCCAGGTGCTAGGGGATTAAAAGCTTCTAGAGGGTGGGTCATTGCCTCCAGGCATGCAAAATTAAAGCAACAATTACTGTTAGAACTGGGAAAAGCTGCGGGATTCTCTTCAGGTTTCTCTGAAAAAGCATGGTTGGGAGAGGGAGAGATATTTCCTTGTGTGAGTAAGTTGCTGGCTCTTTTAACAAAAATAAAAAGAAAAATAGAAAATCCACAAAAACAAAGCATTAACATGATCTTATCTCCCATTTGTCTGGTTAAACAGACTAAAATCAAAAATAGGATAATTAGGGAGTTTAAAAGGTCCATTCGAAAAAATTTAAAGGAAAACACAGCCAGTACACCAGTACTTAGCAGTTAAAGGGAGAGGGAGGGGAAATTTCTTACCCAACCAGAAGATCAGAAGAAGACTGAGGGTTAGCTTTCCTCTTCGTGGTCAGCCATCTGTTAAGGGCTAAAATTCTAGCTAGTCTGTCTAAAATATCTAATGAGTGGTCACCAATAAATTATAAGCTTTAGCAAGAGTTAGACTTTTAAGCATTTATTAAGGAGAATAAGAATTTGGTAAAGAGAGAGAAAGGCCTAGATTCCTATCTATTAAAGGGAGAGCACATTTCTAGCTCCGCTCTCCACCAGAGTCCAAAGGAAAGAGCCCCAGACTGAGCGCCAGTCTCTTCCTTCCTCCTCCCACTAGTCCGCGTCACTTCCTGACTCCTGAAGAAAAGACTCCTGGTCTTGCCCTCAAAGACCTTCCCTTCATGGGCAGAACTCTTCTACAGTAAGTATCCAGCAGGTGGCGTTATTCCAATCGTTACAACAAACTCAAAATCATAAACTCACCAACACCCAAAATCTGCAGCTTTAAGGAGAATTAGCTATGTAGTCTCTTCTGTTTCTGTCGGAAGGTCAAACACCAGCAGCTCCTCTAAATGGCTGCCTGCCTTCCCTGATTCACTCAGAACCCTCTCTAACTGACTTTTCCACAGGAAGGGGAGGGGTGGTTCTTAGACATGCTGAGTCTCTGATTGGCTCAGCATACCCACATGGGCTGTCCCCATTATAATCTGGCCAGACCTACATGGGGGTGGGAAAGCTATTAGAGGAAGGCTAGTTACTTAGTTTCAATAAATGTTCCCTGTGGCCAGAGTTCCTCTTGTTTGTTCAATTAACTCTGAAAGTACACACCCATCTTCCCTCAGGCTTCTCAAGCCTACATTCTTTTTAGTCTGACCATAATGCAACAAAGATGGGGTTATGAAAACCCCAAATTACAATTAATTCCTTACAGTCCCGTTATGGGTACTGATCACTGTGGGTATGATAACCTAGCATCCTGACTTGTAAGTTATCCATTAACTAAGGTCTGACTCCCTTTTGGAGCTAATATCTGAATTAGAGCCTGGATCTTAGGTTCTTCTATTAACCCCTTTTTTGCCTCCTACATCAATTTGACTTGACCTCTATACAGCCTCAATTTCAGTTAGCATTAAATAGGCCTTCTTTGCCTTTGGGCAAGTCATTCTTGTTTGGTGGGACTTGCGACCTGGATACAGGAGGTGGAGGGGTGGAAGGGGGGAGGGGAGGGTCTAGTTCACCCAAAGATTTGGAGGCTCATCATGAATCTTGTAAAATAAAAATATTTATTAGGAGAGAGGAATATGGCCTAGAAACTGATCACCTTGGTGAACTGTCCCACTGGAGTAAGAGAAGACTTGGTCTTTTGTATCTTTACAAAGCAAAGGGAAGGGCAAGATAATTGTGAGGGGATCTTTAAAAAATGGGGTATCAGTAATGTAATGGTAGTCTAGTAGGCCTGAGTCTAGTTAGGGATACTCGGTCCCTGAGGAGGACATTCTGACCATGGAGAAATATGGTTGATCAACTTAGTTAGAGATTATTCTTTCTTTGGAAAAGCAAAGTTGTTAATTAACCAGATACTGGTTAGTCAAACAGATAACAAAGTAGCCACCCAGAAAGCTGGGTGCCTTGAATACAACATGAGCTTAGTTAGGAGCCAGTCATGTTTGTGATGTCATTAGACCAGGTAATGAAAATAATCTCAAGTTAGGAATGTAACATGTTTACTATTTTATGTATCCCACTCCCCAAATAGCTAGCATCATCATTTTCCAAATAGATGTAACTTTTCAGTCCTGAGTCTCTCCCCCCACCCCCTTCTCTTCTCCTCTATAAAATCCCAAAGGTCCCTTCCAACTTTAAAAGTATACTTTTGAGTTTGGGAGAGGAAGGTAGCTCTAAACATTTTTAAAGCCCTTTCCTAATACTATCTGTTTACTGCAAAACCATCTGTTTATTAGCCACTCCCCTCCCCATCTCCACTAATCAAATTCTTAAATTCCTTGATTGAAGAAGCAATTGCCTTTAGAATTAGCATGGAGTTTATCTTTTTTGTTGTTGTTGTGGTAGTGGGGAGTTTGCAAGGGTGGTCAGGACCTGTGATTTTATTAGTACAGTATAGTATCATCATGAAATTCCCTTTATCAATGAAGATTGGCGACTGTTCTGCAACTAAGAGTCTTCGAGTTGTCAAGGAGACTAAGCGATTCAATGACTTGCCCAGTGTCATACTGTCAGTTTTTGGCAGAGAAGGGACTAGAATTCAATGTTCAAACTCTATGGCCCACTTTCTATTCACTGTGCTAAGCTGCTGTTCCAGCACCAAGTTATCAAGAATATTTAGTTTAAATAGGGAGTTACTAAATGTCTCAGTTCTTGAAGTGAAGCAGACAGTTTTTCTAGCAATCGTCTCATGATACCCTAGGATCTCTTTCCTCTAGCTTGTGGCAAGTTTGTGGTGCTATCCCCAAAAGATAAAAAGAAAAAAAGAAGAACAAAATTAAATTCCAGTTGCAAATGTTAGTTGAATGTAATTGAATTCATTATTTTGGAACTCAAATATTTTTTTTTATCTTTTTTTCTAGTATCTACACTAAAGATGCAAATAGTGCTCACACACACACACACACACACACACAAACCTTTAAGTCATTATTAAGTCCATATTCTCTCTGTTTTATAGGGATTAGCTGAAAGTCAACTGTGACTAAAGGGACATAATTTCACTGGTATAGGAAAATGTCTCAACAATTTTTCTACAATTTATAGTGTTAGAAAGTTGCCTCAGACACTGAGGTTAAATGACAACCCCAAGGTCATTCAGCCAGTATGCATCAGAGAAGTATTAAATTCAATTATTTCTTCTGATTCTGAGCTAAACTTTTTAAACATTATTCCATCCTGCCTCTTTAAGAAGATTTAAAGGTGGGTGGGGAGGAGGGGTGAACTATTTTATTTTGTATTTTTGCCTAGGGCTATCTCTAGCATCTTTGTCACCCCTTGGTTTCAGACCCAAACTCATTTTCTTCAATTTCCATGGTAGTCATTATCATAGACTACATTATAATCTTTTTCCTCCTCTATGAACCCTTTGGAAAGACATTTTAAGTATTTTTTTAGATATAGAGAATAATAAACATGTTTCTCTTCCAGTTGAGGATAACAAATAAGCTTTTACAATAGCCCACAGGCTACAATTAGCTCTTTTGAGTCTCTCTAGCTATGTGACTGAAGGCAGAGACTGATCTAAATTCACATTACAAGCCATCCAGAAATTGGGGGGAAAGAAATTGACCAGAAAATGGGGGGGGGGGAATAATAAAAGTCCAATTATCTTTTAAAGGATAGTTTGCACTAACCAAATCACTTTGGAACTTCCTGAAAACAGTTACTAATAAAGTTATGTTGTCATTTGGATTTTTAACCTGCATAGGTCACCCCCTTTTCTCCACTGTTTTCTATGATTTCTATCAACCCCACAGGGAAAGACTGATTTTTTTTTTTATTATTCCAGATGAAAGAACAGGAAATATCTAGTGGACCTATAAACCATAGGGGAATAAAATATAGACACAGTAAGTGAGAAAAAAGGCACTCAGAAATTATTTTCAATATTTGATTGCTCATTCAAATGGTTTATATATCATTACCATTAATTAATATAAATATTCCCACTTTTTAGAAAATAAGCTCCAAATCTTGTTGAAATATTAAATAGGTAAGTAATTTTGGTTGATATGGTCATATACCCTTAGGCCAAGTGTTTCTAGTCATATTTTGTGGCATGGACCCCCTTTGATAATCTAGTGAAGCCTACAAACCACTTCTCAGAATAATGCTTTTAAATGCATAGAATACAGTTATCAAAATAGTTTTGGTCAAAATATTTTTAAAAGAGTTCAAAGACCCAAGCCCAAAGAAATCGTTCCTTGGACTATCCAATCAGATAAATAAGTACATTGAAAATTAGACAAAAATATGATTACCTTATTACTCAATAATTATGCCTGATATTTATGTGGGCTTTAAGGTTTTCATTTGATCTTCACATCAATCCGGTATGACAAATACTAAATTGCTTTCCCTATTTTTCAGATGAGAAACCTGAGCCTAATAGAAGGCAAGTGACTTGTTCATGGTTATATAGCTAGTAGGTGTCAGAAGGCACACTTAGATCTAAGGCTCCCCTGATTCCAACTATTGCCTTCTTTCCACTGTAGCACATTGTCCCATTCTGTGCTTTTCAATCTATCCATATTAATTTGACCAGGGAATCTCCTTATGTTCCCATCTCTTTTCAATGGATCCTTCCAACATTAATCTACTTCACAGGGCTATTATAACGATAAAATGAACTAGCATTTGTAAACTGCTCTATAACCTATACATCACTATGTACATGTAAATAGAAATACTGGAATTTCTTTTTTGGTGAATATATGAAGGCTTTATTACATTCTTGCAAGAGTGGGCACACATTCTAGAAGAGTGGTGAGCTTTGCCACAGCAAACTACTCTTTTTTAATCCCTAATCCTATAACAAAGGTCTCTCCCCTCTTTGCCTCATTAGTTGAGGACTAAGAGGTGTACAGTCTTCCCTGGAATGCCTCTACATATTTCCCCTTAATATGTCCTCCCTCCCATTACATATGTCACAAGTTTGAAAATGGTGGCAATCTCCACCTTTGGGGTGTTGACAGTAAATATGCATAAGATAATTAGGCAAGTACAGTACAAACCAGCTTTAACCTCTGTCACACTTGGACTAGCTAGACTACTACTAGCCTTGAAGTTCTTCTCTTCTATATCTACTTTTAGGCACTTGGTGGACTGGCTTTTAGCCTTAAGGCCCTTTCCTGCAATCCTCCTTTCTTATGTTTTCTTTTCTGAGATAACAGCACTTTTCTGTGGGGATACTTTATTTCATTTCTCTCATTACCAATAGTTGTTTCTTTCTTGGATGTATCACATCCCAAAGGACTGAATGAATTTATCTGTAAAATGTCAGTTGATGTCAGAAGACTATAAATAGGCTAGTGTCCTATATTTCACATAAAAGAAATGTAGAGTCTAAAACTTGTAGCATTTATAGAGTACTTTATGGTTTACAAAGTACTTTTCATATGTAAACTAGCTCAATTACTCCCATTTTACAGATCAGGAAACTGAGACACAGAGATTAAATGACTTGCTCAAATTAAGAAATGATTGAGGCATAATTAAAAGTCAGACCTTCTTGACTAAAAGACCTATGCTGTATTCACCTCACCTTATAGCCATAAGAACCACCCCAACCCCCCCCACACACACACACACACATACACACAAACCACCACCACCACCATTTCAGAGATGAGAATATTGAGTTTCAAACTAGTGAAGTGACTTGCCTAAGGCAAATAGTAAGTAACACAACTAGAATTGGAAACTCCTAAGTCCAGCACTCTCCCCTGAACCATGAAGCAAGTTAAAATTGAGAATAAATCATTGAACATTTTATAGGCACTAACAAAGGGATTAGTGATTATTAGAATCCAGTATTGATATATTTGGAATCCATGCCAAACTAACTCAATATCTCTTTTTTTTGGCAGGATTACTAGGGGAATATTGAACCTGAGTTTGGACATAGCATTTAACAAGGTTTTTCATGATTTCCTTGAGGGCATATAAAGGGATATAAGCTACAAGATAATATATTTAGAAGGACTTATAGCCATTGAATAATTGTACCTGAAGCTTAATAGATTGATGTCAATGTAGGGGTAGGTTTCTAAGGGTCTATCAGGGCTCTCTGTTCAGCCCTATTATGTTCAACATGTGTAGCAATTATTTGAATGACATAAATACCATTCCATATGTGATTACTTTCCATTTTTGTGTTATATAGTAGATGACCTACTAGTCCATTTCTAAAGTTTTCCATAAAAATATAACTGCTAAAGTTTTATTTCCTTGTTTGTGAAACAAATTTTATTTAAAAAAAAAAACTATTGAACTATGTACATCAGATCATCTTGACAGTATTTTTCTTGAAAGGAACTAATTTTTATCAACCCTTGGCATGGTCAATTCTCTTGAGTTCTCATAGCTCTTAGGGCTTTCTTGAATGAAGGATATGACTATCCTCTTCAAAGTACCATAAAAATTTCTAAAAGTGCTATCAGTGAATGAAACCAAAAGTTTCTGCAGTAGCCTCCAAATCTTATACATACAATTTTATTTTTGTTTACTGTTTCCCCTATTAGAATATGAACTCCTTGGGGGACAGGAATCATGTTTTGTCTTTTTTTCTTTTTTTTTTTTTGCATGCTCAGAGTTTTGCATAGCACTTGGCATATACTAAATATTTAATGGATTTTTGTTGTTCATACCCATTAAACTGGAAAAAATGGCTAATATAGTGGATGACAGGACTAGCATCAAAAAAAGATATTTATAAGCTTGAAAAAGGACTAAAAATATGCAGCTTAAGAGAAATAAAAGTAAAGTTCTGAAATTAGCCTTAAAAATTCAAAGACACAAGTACAAGATGGGGGGAACAGATGGCTTAAAAAAAAACAGTTCGTGAATCATGAGGTGTAACTTATTGTTAAAAGGAATATGCATTCTTCAGCTTTTTGCCCTGATTAATGAGGCAAAACTTAGGAAATAGAGAATTAAAAGAGTTTATTAAAAATACGTCAAGATAGTAACACTTTAATGGGCTCATCAGTGGAAATCCACAAGTGATTCAAGATAGAACCAGCTTTTATTGGTAACTTTCATAATGAGTTAAAAAGTTAATTCATATAGGTCCACATCAACAAAAGGGGATCTCAGCACCTCCCTTTTGCCAGTATTTAAGGGCTAACAGGTAGGAGACAGCCTGGTACATTGTATCAGGCAATACAAAAGCTGAGGCCTGGGTGATACGTCCCTCAACAGAGATTCCCCCAACACTGGTTCACATGCTGGACTGGGACCAATGGGTCACTGAGACAGAATAACCTTCAATATTACCAAGTAGACACTTAGTAGTCTGTAAGTGTTATTAAGCACCCCCCAAAAAAATATACTATATGATGTTTGATGTCCTTTCTCATTCCAAATTTATGATCCTATTTGAAAAATCCATTTTTTATTTTTTAAACTTTAAGCTGAATACAAACAGTAATATGTAGGAGGTCAAAAATCAAATTTAGGCTGTTGTAATACAAGTATCCAGATAAAGGGAGATAATGGTGCCATTTTACTCTGAAAAAGCCACATAAAATCTGAAGTGCCAGGTTAAATTGTGGTTGGTTCATTCTAAGGTGAACTTTGATAAGCAAGTGTGAGATAAAAGAATGGCAACCAGGAAGATGATGGGTCTGAAATGCAGACAGTATGAAGAATGATTGAAGGAACTAGACATTTTTACCCTGAAGAAGATATGATTTAATAGAAACATAATAGCTAGGTCCAAATATTTAAAGCACTATCAAGAGAGATTAGATTAATTTTTATTCTAGAGGGCATAGCTAAACTAGGGGGTAGGAGTTATAAGAAGTCAGATTTTGGTCCTATGTAAGAAAAAATTCTAATAATCTGAGTTGTCCAACAATGGAGTTGGTTACCTTAATAGCTAATATTATCACTGGAACTGTTTAATTAGAGTATTTATGACCATCTTCTGGGATACCATAGAGGAAATTCCTACATAGTACAATAGATTAGACTAGTTGAGCAAAGACTCATTCCACCTCTGAGATTCTATGAACTAGACCCAGAACATAAAAGTGATTCAGCCAAAGCCACATAGTTAGTTAATGATCAATCAGGGAGAAGATCCCAAATATATTACAAAGCAACTCCATCCAGGACTTCTTAAGTATTAGAATTTCAAGTTCAAGAAAATGTTGATTAATATTCTTAGGTTACTATAGAAGATTTAATAACCTCCAAGTAAGTACAAAAGAGTACAGAGGGTACAAGAGTAAAAAAGTAAGGTACGAAATATGTAAGTATTTTTTTCCTGTCTTTCAATTTTCAAAAGCTATCATCAACAGCAACAACAAAAAAACGCCCCAAATCTCTTGAATAGATCAAGTATGTTATTTTTTTAATCAAATAATATATATTTTATGTTATTTTAAAGTTTTCTTTGTACCATTTCTTTTTACAACAAACATTTTCAGATTTGTTGCCCTTCTCTCCCCTAGTCAACCTTATCTCCAGTAAGTCTTCCTCTACAACGAAGAAAAACAATTATATAAAACTAGCTTATCCAACAATTATGTCTAGCTACATTTGCAACATTTCATACCCTTGGTTTCCCATTTTTGTGATGAAATGAAAGTCATTTCCTCATCTCTGCTTTGGATCCAAAATTGGTCATTACATATATACAGCACAAAAATTTGTTTGATTTTTTAAAAAATACTTTATTTTAGTAATTCTTTTCCTGGTTCTGCTTACTATATTAAGCATCAATTTGTACAATGTTTCATATGCTTATACAAACTCCTTATATTCATTGTTCCTTATGGAACATTGATATTACATTATGTTCCTATACCACTATTTGTTTGGCCATTCCCCTACTCAAGAGCATTCACTTTGCTCTTAGTTCTATAATTCCAAGAGAAAAAAAAAGTGTCATTTATGAATATTTTAGTAAATATGGGATCTTTATTTCTGTCTTTTTTTCTTCCTAGTGCTAGGATGTCTGGGTCAAAAAGTATGAATGCTTTAGTCACTTTTCTCACATAATTCCTAAGTGACTACCAGAATGGCTAGATTAATTCAAAGCTCCCCCAACAGTGTGTTAACATGCCTATCTTCCCATTGCCCAACCAGCATTTACTATTCCCATTTAACATCTTTGCCAAATGGTTAAGTGTGAAGAGAAACCATGTTCTTTTTATTTGGGTTTATTTTATTGATGATTTGAAGCCATAATTTATGACTTCTTATTAGAATTTTTTTTAATTATTCACATGCTTTAACCCAGTATCTATTGGTGAATGGCTCGTATTATATATGTGTTTTAATTCCTCATAGATTTTGAATAACAGAATATCCATCTAACTGTGAAAGGATGATTTATGTTTCTCTTTCAAGGTTTTTGGTTTGTTTGTCTGTTTTTTTGTTTTGTTTTGTTTTTTGAGCTTCCCTGAGATATCTTCATTCAGTAGGTTGAGAAGACTACTATGTTCCTTATGATATGGTAGTGATTCAAAGTTTCATATACATGCCTCTTCCTCTCTCCTACAAGGTATATGAAAACACTCATTGTGCTTTGTGTCTGTCAAGTTCAAGGTAGATAACAGGTAGAGTAATAGAGTGATAGAATGATTGATAGATTGATAGATAGATGATAGGTAGGTAGATAGGTAGATATAGATATCTCTGGGCATCATGTTTTCAAGGTCAGTCACCATGGTCTGTATATAATTAGTTTTCTCATTTAAATGTATTTTTTTCATTTTCTGCCCAATTATCTTCTATTTTTGTATTTTTAATTCCAAATTTGTCTCTTGTTTTTTTTTTTCTTTTAGAACTTCTACTTTTGAAAGAATTTCCATTGGGTTCTAGTTTTCAATTATCTTGGTTTCTTGCTATTTTTTCTATAAAAGCTTGATTTCTTCATTATTATCATAATATCTTCTTTTTTTAATTACCATTCTAATTTTCCTGAGGGGAATGTGCATAATTTATTTTCTTATTCTCTTTTTCTTCTTCTTTTTTTTTTGATTACCTTCCTTTAGAATAAAATACTTAGATACTGTCTTGCTGACCTTTTAAAACATTCTTACCCATTTTTCCTTCTGTATCCCTAAGTTTCATTGTGGGCTTATATACTTGAAACCATGGTTTATATTCTCTTTTAGTTTGGGTTCTTTTCCTTCAAGCTTTTTCTCATAAATCCAGTATTTTGGAGAGAAATGATCTGCTTTCTCTCTTTCCTCTGACATGGCACCAGCATTTTCTCCTACAGAAAATTCTTAGGTCAGGTATCTTTAGTCTCCTCAAGTTGTTGTATGGGGAGCTCCAACTCTATGTGTGACCTGTGAAAATGCTACTAGCAGAAGACTAGGTCTCTAGTCCCTTTTCCCTAGGGGATTCAAGTCCCATCCTCTTGTGAGAAAATAATAGGGTATTAGGAACACACAAAGGCCCCTCAAGGGCATTGATTGAATTAAGATTGATTGGATTAGCTCACTTCTGCTGATTAACTCACTTAAATTTAATTCAATTAAAACCACACCTGCCTGGCCCTCAAGAGGGTGTGTTCTCAGAGAGTGTGAACTCTGACCCCAACTTGGGACCACCCTGAAGTACAATAGATTTGTATGATGCCGGCCAATTAGCTTGAAGCAGTGTATAAGGACTGCCTCTCCTCCAGACCCATAAAAAGCTTCCATGCAGAGTTATTCTCAGCTAGGCTCTCTGAGGCACTCCTGGTGGCAGAGGACTTGGAAGAAGAAGCAGGCCAGGCTGAGCTCTATTCTCTCCTTTAGGCTAGAAGGAGCATGCCACCACAAGAGCCAGAGTGGGGATGAAACTTACTAGTTAGTTTGTATTTGCTGTACTTAATGTACAGGTAGGTGGGATTAGAAGTCGGTGTTTCCAGAAGCCAAAGCTAGAGGGACGCCACTCGGGACGCCACTCGGGACGCCACTCGGGACGCCACTCGGGACGCCACTCGGGACGCCACTCGGGACGCCACTCGGGACGCCACTCGGGACGCCACTCGGGACGCCACTCGGGACGCCACTCGGGACGCGAAGTTGTTGCTGCTGACAAGATGCAGAGGGAAGAGAAGCAGTTGGAGGCATCAGTGGATGTACTGCTGAATCAAGTGGCGGGTCTGAAAAGCTCCTTGGGAAGCTTAATTTGCAAGCTGGAGAACGAGTATGATCAGCTTACCTGGCCCTCAGTCCTGGACAGCTTCGCTCTGCTCTCTGGACAGCTAAACACTCTCAACAAGGTCCTCAAGCACGAGAAGACCCCATTACTCCGGAACCAGGTCATCATTCCTCTGGTGCTGTCGCTAGACCATGATGAGGAGCTCACGCGGCAGACAGAGGGACGGGTTCCTGTCTTCAGTCACGAGGTGGTCCCTCACCACCTGAGAACCAAGCCAGACCCAGAGGTGGAGGATCAGGAGAAGCAGCTGGCCACAGATGCAGCACGCATCAGCACCTATGCAGCCCAGAAGCAGATTCGTACCTTGAATAAAATGTGCTCACACATACTGGAGAAAATCAGCAAAAAAGAGCAAGAATCAGAAAGTGGAGGTCTCCGTCAGAATAAGCAGACCTTTAACCCCACAGACACCAATGACCTGGTCGCTGCAGTTGCCTTTGGTAAGGGTCTGTCCAACTGGAGGCCTCCAGGAAAAAGTGGCCCCGGCCAGCCAGGCCAGCCTAAGGAACAGGCCCTCCTAGCTGGAGCATCAGGCATGCAGCAATTTCAGATGACAGGCACTCCCAGTCAGCAACAGAGCACTCTGATCAGTGGAGTACAGATCCCACAAGCTGGACAGCCAGGTAAGATGCCAAAGGCCATGAAAAACAAGTTCAAATCAGTTTCAGTGCACCCCTACCAGCAGTAAGCTGCCCACTGACCAGAGACCCCTCTGGTTCCCCACCACCTTGGACCTCTCCTGGACCTGCTTCTGAAACAACAGAGGCCATCACAGGAACACCCCATCTCAGAGGCCAGATCTCTTTCTGGAGCCTTCTTGCTCCTGAAGGTCACCCAGGCCTCACTCTGTGCCACCTGTCCAACCCAGAAGGTAGCCTTACCCCTACAAGCTGGGCTTGCTGAGCCTCAAGGCTTGTCCAGTCCCTGGCCTTTGGGGCCGTTACCCTTAAGATCCTGGCACTCTGTGAAGGCTTCCTTGGACAGAGGCAGCTGTTGCAGTTGCTAAGGGGGATTTTGGAACAGGCCCACATGAACAGCCCTGTCCCATGACTGAATAGAGAAAAGCTCCCTTTGCCACTCTTCTGTCTGGGAAAGGGGCTTCTTAAGCAAGCACTAGAGCCTTTGGCAAACAGCTCTACCTTCAACCTGGGGTCTGGGGTGGGATCTGTGCCCAGAGAGGGGGAGTGCTGGGGGCTCTCCCCGCACCTCTGCCTACCTGCTCTTGGGCAATGACTGCAGGAGGGCCCAGAAGTGTTGCTATACCAGCTACCTGGCTTTCTGCATGCTTTACTGGGCCTGTTCCCAGGACAGTACTCCCCAAAGCCCCTTTGGGCAGGAAACTGGCCCCCACTGGAATCCCTCCTGTATTCTCTGAATAAAAAAGGCTTTAAATGGGGCAGCTAGGTGGCGCAGTGGATAGAGCACCAGCCCTGGAGTCAGAAGTACCTGAGTTCAAATCCGGCCTCAGACATTTAACACTTACTAGCTGTGTGACCCTAGGCAAGTCACTTAACCCCAATTGCCTCACCAAAAAAAAAAAAAAGGCTTTAAAGAGAAGAAAAAAAAAAGAAAATGCCAAATGGGGTCAAAAAGAGTTAAATACAATTGAACAATAACAACAATCAATGTCTAGTATAGTCTGAGGGTGAGTAGGGTAAGTAGAAGATTTAAGACGTTTTGCTCTCTGATTTTATTTCAGAGGAATTTTTTTTAGTCTTATGTGCTTCTGTCTTCTTATCTTGTTGATACATCTCTAAATACTGTGGATTTGGTGCATTTTTTTCTTGTTCTGGATAAACAATTGATCCCCTAGGAGCTACTGGCAAGATTGGCAAAGTAAAGACTAGTGGGTTTGTTTGTTTGTTTTTCCATGCCACATAACCACAAATCACCTGAACATCCCTTAAAATATTTTGTATAATACTTAAGGTGGAATGGAACTCTCTGTAAGCAGTCTACTTGAGTTCTGAGTTTAATCATGATCTTTATTATGATAGAGACTGACAGACAAGTTGGATCTTGTGAGAAAATAATGGGATTTGACAGATATTCAAAGGCTCACCTGGAGATTAATCTAAACTGATTGATTTAAGTGAGAGTGATTGACTTTGCTGATTACCCTACTTCAAGTTAAGTAGATTGTAACCACACCTGGTTGGCCCTTAAAAAGGTATTGTTCACAGGGCTGCTGAGTGGTGCAGTGGATAAAGCACTGGCCCTGGATTCAGGAGGACCTGAGTTCAATTCTAACCTCAGACACTTGACACTTACTAGCTATGTGACTTTGGGCAAGACACAACCCCAATTGCCTCACAAAAACAAACAAAAGAGGTATTGTTCTCAGAAGCCAAGGACTTTGAACTCAACTTGAGACTACCTACAAGTCCAGTGAACCAATGGATTTGGATGATACCTACCAATCAGCTTGAAGCAGTATGTGTAAGGACCACCTCTGCTCCAGACCTAAAAACAGCTTCCACACTTAGTTTGGGAGGATTTCGTGGTTGAAGCAGGCTCATGGTGGAGGACTTGAGGAAGAAACTGACCAGGCTGGAACTCTAGGCTGGATAGGCCTTTTCTTAACTTTCTGAACTCCACATGAATACCTGGTATGCTTTAATAAATGAATAATACCCAAAGACTGGTTCTAAAGCTTTTAATTTAAGGCGACCACACATTAGATTTTTTAGACATCACAGTTAGATTTTAAACTTCACAGTTGGCAACCACAAAGGGATCACTAAACCCCTCAACCTTCTGATCTTCACATTGGATAAGAAATTTTATGTTTGTATAGTTCTCCTATTTTCATTGATTTTTTTTTGTGCCTGTCCCTTTAAATTTTCAATTAGGTTTCTTCTACTTGCTAAGTACCTGCTAAGTACCTGCTTTTCTCTAACTTTAGTTAATCAGACAAAGGGGGGACAAGATCACATTAAGGCTTCATTTTTGTGGATTTTCTATTTTGGTTTATCTTTACTTGATTTCACCTTTAATTAATAACTTTATTGGTATTATGAAAGAGAAAATAAAGGGGTTGAAGAAAAAGAGAAACTTAATCATCATCATATTTAAAGAATCTGCTTCTACTGCCATAGAGGGGGTCATCTTTTACATAAATGCAGAAGTAGACAGCAAGATATTAATATGAGATCTGGAGATTTTAGATATCAAAATTAAAAATGCTCTACATTCACTCAGAGAAATAATGTCAGTTCAAATATTACATAAAGGTTTCTTTTCTATGCTATCTACATTTTGAAATTAGTAGTATGAGTTTATTTTCATAGAGATTTTAATTCTTTTAAGATAGTGTTTGGTTTTTCCAACTGATTATTTGATTAAATTCTATAAAGTATTTCCTTGGTAAATTAATTACCATGAAAAGTATAAATTAATTCTAGAAATACTATTTTTACAAAAAATTATTATTTGGAATTATTGTACATTGTAACATATTGTGAGTCAAAGCAAATCACATTTTTTGTGATCATTATTATCCTCAAATTTTAAATCCATATGAGACTTGGATTATGGGAATTTACAATTTAAGACATTAATTACCTTCATTCATGGGAACTCTCACAGAAGGGGAGACATGTATGAAGTCCAGGTACTACACTGACTTGGGAAAGTCCAAGAAAAAGGGCTATTGTCAAGAGCTGAGATTGGCTTCTTTTGGCTCCATTTCCCCACAATATTGTACAGATGGTTGAATGTTTTCATCCCACCCATCTCATTCTACACCTGGCTTCTATTCCCTCTCCAATATGCCTGATGCCATGGGTTTCTCAATCCCATGTATCTGATTAAGCCTGACTCAGTTTCCTCCAATATGTTGGGTGGCATGGACATATATCCCATCCATCTATTTTAAGCCTGGCATACTGCATGGGCTTTATATATTGCTCAAGTATGGAAATACTCTTCTCCCATAACTTCTCTACTCTTTTGTAGTAACCCCATAATTATCTCAGATGTCATGATATTGGATTTGGCCTTGATATCTGATACCAGTTATATTAGATTCTTTAATTTCTCATAAGGGCATGAGGATAATTAGGTAGATGTTGCAAAAAGTGATGAAACATAGATTTTTAAAAATTCTTTTTTAAATTAATATTACAATTTTCTTCTCAATTTATTCCCCATGGTGGGGGGGTGTAGTAATATTAAGTTGTAGAGTTGTAGAGGAGTGTAGTAATAATTTTTAAGAATGTTTCAATTTTTGTTTTTATTATATGTTTCATGTGTAACAACTAGAAAATAATTGTAAAATCTCTAAAAGATTCTGAATTTCCTTAGACATGTTTTTGAGAACTCTCATTATTTGATTTGATTATTGGCAAAGCTATTTAAAGTTGTCTTAAACTCAATTTTGTAGGAAATTTCCTGGCTTGTTACCAGCATCTACACATTTGAAACACCTGAAAAGACTTCCATTTCATGACTACACCCAGAGGACATCTCAAGAATCATCTGAGAAAAGACTTCCAAAGACTTAAATGGACATTTTCCTGTTTTCCTTTTCCACATTGTATACACTGTTTATAATGTCCACTTACTAAAGGGAAGTGCTCCCTTTAGCCTTTGTCAATGCATCACTCAAATTTCTTT
This sequence comes from Dromiciops gliroides, assembly GCF_019393635.1. Classification (NCBI taxonomy): domain Eukaryota; kingdom Metazoa; phylum Chordata; class Mammalia; order Microbiotheria; family Microbiotheriidae; genus Dromiciops; species Dromiciops gliroides. The sequence continues at coordinate 266,272,279 of NC_057864.1, forward strand.
TCTCTTTTCATTCCCTTTACATTGTTAGTCATAAGTATCTGTGATGTGATTGCTTCATTAAGGAAACAATATTTCTCAATGAAGCACAGTGGGGAATGTGAGAAAATAATGGGATTTGACAGATACTCAAAGGCTCACCTGGAGATTAATCTAAACTTATTGATTTAAGTGAGAGTGATTGACTTTGCTGATTAGCCTATTTCAAGTTGATTAGATTGTAGCCACACATGGTTGGCCCTTAAGAAGGTATTGTTCTCAGAAGCTAAGGACTTTGAACTCAACTTGAAACCACCTTCAAGTCCAGTGAACCAATGGATTTGGATGATGCCTACCAATTAGCTTGAAGCAGTGTGTAAGGACCACCTCTGCTCCAAACCTAATTTTTAGGCTTCCACACTTAGTTTGGGAGGAGTTCGTGGTTGAAGCAGGCTCATGGTGGAGGACTTGAGGAAGACCCTGACCAGGCTAGGACTCTAGGCTAGATAGGCCTTTTCTTAACTTTCTGAACTCCACACAAATACCTGGTATGCCTTAATAAATGCTTAATGCCCAAAGACTGGTGCTAAAGCTTCTAATTTAAGGTGACCACATGTTAGAATTTTTAGACATCACAATTAGATTTTAAACATCACAATCATATACATAAAACTATTGGGGACTTGACAGGCTACCTGGTCCTCATTTTATGGATTATGATACTGAGGCTAGGAAAGGCTAAATTACTTTCCAAGAGCAAAAGGTTGGTAGGCATAAGCATTGGGATTTGCATGCCACAAGCTTTGACATCAAATTCAGCACACTTTCAGAGCACAATAGCATAGCTTTGTTGGAGAACCCAGAAGGCTCTCTGTTGCCCCTGTGACTGAGTTCCCCCTCCCCATGCTTGGGCCATGGTCACTGAAGCAGCAAGAGATTCCAGAGACTATGCTTGGCTGGTCTCCCGGGGTCCAAAGAATCAGCTGTACCAACTTTGCTCTGTATAGGCCTAGAACAAGTTCTGACAGGTCAAGGCTGAAAGGTTGAAAAATTAATCTTATTCTCTTAGAATTATTCTTGCAGAGATTTTATTTGATTTCTTTGTGTTTTTTGCTTTAAATACTGGGCTATCATGAATAATAAATTGCACACCTTTGTTCCCACATAATGTGATGCTGATGTATCAATTATTAATCGTCTCTGATCATCAACCCCCGTCAAGGGCATTAGCCCTCGAACCTGACATAACTTCATTATTTCTTCACAATGAATTCTCCCAACACTTACCCTTCACTCATTTTTAATTAGTAGTGGCTTATAGTGAATTAGTGTTAGTAGTGAATTGTTACTGAGAAGTGTCTCTTCTTTGGGGAAAACATCTACTGATTTTTAAGAGGCTTATTCTCAAATGCTGTAGTGAGTATCTAATTTAGATAAAAAATATACAACTAATAAAAATCTGGGTTTACTTCCTAAATCCCAAAACTAAGATCCTTTCCAGTCTCCTAATTTTCTTTTTTAAAAGTATTTTTTTCTTTTTCTATGACTCCCCACACACAAAGGGAAGAATTCCTTGTAAAGAGGTTTTCCCCTAGTCCTCTTTCTGACCTAATCCTCTTACCTTCCTCACTGAAGCCTAGTGTTTTAGATTATAATGGCAGGGATTCCTGAGTAACTAAAGCCACCTGCAAGTAACTCAGTACTTTCTAGGCCTTGTTTTCAACATACCTCTTTGCAATAATTAGTTTATAATTTGAGAAGAGCTCTTGGGGATAGTTGAAAACCACAAATTCCCCCTAGTTTCTCTGCAGAAAAGTGGTATAAGAGGTAAAATAGTGGCATTTTCTAGGGTTGATTTTAAAAATAGTATAGTTATAATAAATAGCACAATGTAATTCATTAGGGACTCATTTTCTTCTTAGCCCAAACTATGGGTCATGGAATCAGGAAATGTTAGGTATAAGGGGCTAAAATTCTAGCTATACTATCTAAAACCTAATGAGTGGTCACCAATAAATTATAAGCTTTAGCAAGAGTATTTGAGTGTTTAAGTATTTATTAAAGAGCATTAGGATGAGAGAGAAAGGTAAAAATCTAACCATTTCTAAGAGACCCCATCATCCGACCCACCATGGCTCGGTCAGGAACCAAAAGAGAAAAAAACCCTCCACCAGTGTCTGCTTCCTACTTTGTGTCATCCTCCCAGAAATGGGAGGCTCCTCAAGTTGACTGGCTGTTAGCTGTTATAAGCAGTACCCACAAACAAACGTCACTTCCTGACACCAAGGAACTGACCACATGGCTTACTCTCAGACACCTTCTTCTCATGGTGGAGCTTTCCTACAGTAGTTCTCCAGCAGGTGGCATCATTCCAATGGTTACATAGGCATGGAAAGAACACCAGAAGGAAGATAAGATCATTTAGCTAGCCTAATCCCCTTATTTTACAAATAAGCCACCTTATAAGTGAAGCCATACTTGATTCACCAGCTGCCAGTGCCTTCCCCCAAGAGTTGTCTTGTACCTGTTTTGGTTATACCTTATACCTACATACATATATATATATATATATATATATATATATATATATATATATATATATATATATATATATGTCTCTCATGATAGACTATAAACTCCTCAAAGGTAGGAATTATTTCATTTTGTTGACTGATTCATAAATGCATGAGAAAAAAAAAAAAACAAATACCAGAGTGTGATGTTTAAAATCTAATTTTTATAAATAAAAATCTAATGTATAGTCACCTTAAATTAGAAGCTTATAGCACAATCTTTGGGAATTAAGCATTTATTAATGTATATTAGAAGTTAGCAAAAGAGAGAGGAAGAACACGTGGAGTTCAGAAAGAGAAAGCCTAGCTACCCTGGTCCTGCAGCCACAGAGACCTCCAACCAAAAGAAGGCAGATCCTCCATCTCCTAGAGCAGAAGCCCCCTGCATGACCACAAGAGGGTGTAATGATTGGAATGATGCCACCTACTGGAGATTTACTATAGGAAAGCTCCACCATGAGGATAATGCCTCAGAGGGAAAGGCCATTCGGCTTTTCCTTGGCCTCAGGAAGTAATGTTTGCACATGGGTACTGTCTATCAAGGCTACCATCCAATCAACTTGAGGAGCCTCCCATTTTCTGGGAGGGGACAGGAAAGAGGAAGGAGGGCCTGCTCGGAGAGGTCTGTCTCTTTTTGGTTACTAACTTCATGGTGGTGATGGTAGTGGCAGAGGACTTCACAGGAAAATTGAGGAAAGATAGGATTGCCATGCTGTTGGAATTCTGTTCTCAATCTTTCTCTTTCTATCTTTCAATAAACCCTTAAAAACCTAAACTCATTTTATCAGTGATTTTAGTCAGTTTCCCCCCAAACTGGGGGAACAGATTAGAACCCACATTTAGAATCTTAAATTACACAAGGGGCAGTCCCCACACACAGCTCCAAGCTAATTGGCTGGTAGCATTGATTGACATGACTTACAGACAGTTCTATGAATAGATGCAACTTCCAGACACCAGGCAGCTTCCGGATGCTAGTCACATGCTTTCTCATGGGGGGGGGGGGCAGGGCATTGCCCTGGTTCTCATAATGCCTTTCTCAGCAGGGGGTGGCACTCTGATTCTCACAAGAGAGACATAAAATATTCATAGGATTATATTGCTAATTAGTTATAGAGCCAGGTCTAAAACCCAAGTGTCCCAACTTCTAGGTTATTTCTCTTTTCAACTGTACCCCAATTCAGCAAATAAAAACAGAAGCATCTTGTAGTGGGACCCCAAGAAATTCAAAAGATTCCAATCCCCTAGGCCAAGGTAAAAAAGCAGCTCTGTCTCCCACCTCAGGTATGAGGTGTGGCAGAGGATGACCCCAGTACTCTGATAAGCAATAAGAAGCTCCTCAAGATGATATGCAGGCTATGGATGGATGCTGCATATTCCACTGATACCCCATTATCAAAGATTCCCTCCTAGTTATCTGATCCCAGTTTTTGCACTTGTTTTGTAATTCCCTCTCCTTTCTTTATTTTGTAAACATACAAGCCCAGGTCTTCCCTTACTCCAGTGGGACAGTCACCATGGTGATCTGTTCCCTGGCCATTATTCCTCCTAATAAACCTCCTTTATTTTACAAGATTTGTGATGAGCCTCCAATTCTTTGGGTGAGCTGGCACCCCAATCCAAGTCATAAGTCCCCCGACAATCTGATATAGTTTAATATCCAGGAGCTGACTTTATACTTACCAGGAGCTGAGCTTACATCCAACCAATGCCAAGTGGGGGTTTTAGCTGTTCTCTCTCCGCCATCAAATTCAATCTGTTCCCTTTTACAAAATACAGCTGTCACCAGATTGTCTTGGATAGAACTATTATTTTTAGTAGGGTTGTGCTATGGGACAAGAGGTCCTTAAAAATTGCAACTAAGCACAGTAAGCCTGTTTGTGAAATGCAGTTTACTCCAGATGATGGAGTTTGGCAACAACAACCACAACTGGACTTTGTATAATTAAAACAACCAAGAAGTTTGACCCTGCAGAAGAGCTGAGAAAAGGTGCCTCCTTCATCTCTTTGCAGACATGGGAGACTATGGATATGGAATCTTGCATATACTATCATGCTCAATTGATAAACTGGTGAGTCACAGTGAAGTGCTTTTTAAAAATTATTTATTGGTGGCAGCTGTTCCTAAATTGTCAGGTTTTTTCACTTAAATAAAATTAGGGTCACTGTTTATATGTTCCAGTCCCCAAAGAAAGTTTCCCTATAGCCCCAGCAAATCTGCATAAATATCCGTAAGCTTAGATTTGTCTTATTCCTTTCATTATAAAGAAGAGCCTTCAAGGCAGCTGCTTTTATCTGAACTAGTTTGCGTGTTTTATAGATGGAAGAGAATAGCATATATACCCATGCTAAATTGGTTGTATCTTCATACAACCAATACAGTTTTGCTGTGATGCCTCAAGGTGGCATTGGGAAGACTCTGGGTTTTTTAATTCCTTTCCAGGAGAGTTCAGGCTCTGGCAGGTCAATCAATCAATTATCAAGCATTTAAGTGTCTTCAATTCATAAAACCCTCAAATATTCAAGAAGTAAAGATAATTGTTTCTTTACATAGATCCATCCATAGACATCTCCAAATGGATGCATAATAGTCTTAAGTACCCATGGCCTGGTTTTAAGAAATTTAAGAAAAAAATAACAACAATGCTGGAAATGGAAAGGTTTTACTCTTATACCATGACTGGAAGGCTTACATACTGAGAGATAATTAAGTTGGAGCATGAAGTGAAAGATGTGTACTTCTGTACACTCATGATGGCCCCCCCTTTTTTTTTGGTAAGGCAATTGGGGGTAAGTGACTTGCCCAGTGTTACACAGCTAGTGTCAAGTGTCTGAGGCTGCATTTGAACTCAGGTATTCCTGACTCCAGGGCCAGTGCTCTATCCACTGTACCACCTAACTGCCCTGATGGCCCATTTTCAATATCATTCTCCCCACTTCTAAAATTGAGGCCCTTAATGCAGAAGTACTGCCCTGCAAATATTAAGTCATTTGCCTGAACAACTGCATTCCCAGACTGTACATCCAATGCTTTGAATACAGAAAAAATGTCTACGAGTCTATAATAAAGCCCTAGTACTTTCATTCCAGTGCTATTTCCTACACAGACCTTATTTCCATCTGAGATAAGTCAGAATATGATTTTCTAGGGTTTCATTAACTTTAACCTCCCAAACTACCTATAACAGGTTTGAAATTCTCAAAAGCCTGGGCTGAGGAGAAAAGTTTTTATTCCTTCATGTATCCACCTCCCAAAGTCCAGGTGAAAGTTGGTTCATTCCTGCTTTTATTAGAATCTAAAAATGTAATAATTTGAAAGTGATTGAACTTCTCAGTTTTCTTTTGCATAAAAACCCACTTAGTTTTCTTTTACATAAAATAGGAACACTGATGTTATTATCAAAGATTATATCTACTTGTGGTGGGAATTTGCAAGCTTCAGTTTGCAAATATCTGTTGAAATGAAAGCATGGTGCAGGGTATGGTTTTTACTGCAATCACCTTAAAACCAAGCTCTCATTTTGGTACCGTACAGTAAAAGATATTTGGTTATAGAAGCAGTCAGCATCAAGGATAGGGATGGCAACTATCAATTAAGATTAAGAGTGCTGGAAGCAGCAGGAGCTGCCAAAGCTGGGCTGAGATCTCCCTCCATTATAACTATATGTAGGGTTATCCCCAGGGATTTAAAGAAGAGGAAGGGCTAATAGATTTAACTAGGTTGGCCAATCTGAATAACTTTACATACTTCAAATTTTTTAGAGAAGAGTCCATGCTAGGTCAGCCTCTGGAACATAAGAATTTTTCCAAGGTATTGTTTATAATTTCTAGAGTCCCTCCTGAATATATAGATAGAAATAGAGATTATAGATATTATCATATATTAATAATTATTACATATCATATCACATAATAATTAACAATATTATTTATATTATCATAATTAATAATATTAATAATATACTATATATATATTATATGTGTATCTGTGTTCCACTCCTAGTTATGTACTAAGTCAGAAACAAGTTCAAGAGCTCTGTGGCGCTGATCTCAATGTCTCAGAACAAAGTGTAGCTAACAGGTCCATTGCTCTAAACCTTCAGAGACTTGCCAGCCACCTAATAGTGACTGAATCTAGCAGAAGCCTCCTGAAACTTTCAGCTAGGGACAAGCTGACAGACTCAAATATGGGTCAGTTACTCACATAACTCAAACAAAGAGAACAGTGAACTGAATTCACTCCAGGTCATAGTACTTTAGGATCACTGAAATTTTGCAGGCCCCTAGTGGGGGCTGTGAAAACAACAGAATCGTGTAATAGCACAAAAACTCACAGGAAACATCTATCTCTCTTAGAACTTTTCAGAGCTCAACATTAATATAAAGTCCAAAGTCAAGAATTAGGATGGAAGGATGAGAGAACAGACAAGAAGAAAAGAATTTTACAATAAAGACCTATTATGGAAACAGAAATTCAAGATAAACAGAGAAGGGAATGACTCAAAAAAATCTATAAGCAAAATCTCAAAAATGCAGCTTGAACATCAGTCTAACAAGAATTCCTAGAAGAGTTAAAGCAAAAGTTTAAAATAGTTTTTTTCAATGATTTTTAAAATCAAATGAGCTCAGGAAAGAGACAAATGGGGAAAGAAGAAAGAGCTTGGAATATATTGCAGAAGGAATATAGGCAAGAATAACATAGCCAGCAAATTTGAGTATAACCTCACATGGGGGAAATAAAACTTTAAGGAAATAGAGGACTTCCAAGCATTCCTGATAAAAATACAAGAGCTGACTAGAAAATCTGACATTCAAAGGAATAAATAGCATAAAAAGGTAACCATGAGGAAGCAATCATAAGAGACTAAGCAAAGTTTAATGTTTACATTATTTTAGCTGTTTCAAAATAATATTGTTTATTTTTTAATTTCATTTTTAAAATGATGAATTCCAAATTCACTCCCTCCCTCTGGCCCCTCTCCCACCCATTGAGAAGACAAGCAATATAATATTAATTATACATATGAAATCGTGTAAAATATTTCCATATTAGCCAACTTACAAATAAAGCAAGAAAAAGTGAAAAAATTTTACTTTGATTTGCACTCAGAGTCTATGAGTTGTCTCTGTTTACATTTTAATATGGGAAGATGATAGATGAGAGAGTAGCTAGGGGGTACAGTGGATAGAATACCAGGCCTGGATTCAGAAAGACTCCTTCAATGAGTTCCTAAATCTTCCTGAGTTCAGACACTAACTAGATTTGTGACCCTAGGCACGTCCCTTAACCGTTTGCTTTAGTTTCCTCATCTATAAAAATAAACTTGAAAAGGAAATGGCAAGGCACAGTATCTTTGCCAAGAAAAACCCAAAATGGGGTCATGATGAATTGGTCACGACTGAAAAAGGACTGAACAAAAATGATAGCTATACCCACTCAGAACTCTATTATCAGTGGGGGATCATGGAGTCTAATTAGACAGAGAACCATGGAATGATACTATTATGTGTTGATGATTTCAAAAGAAAACTGTAAATGGTGGAAAAGAAGAACACTCTAAAGAGGGGGAAGGGAAAAATAATGTGGAAAATTATCTTACATAAAAGGGGTATAAAAAAGACAAGTTTATATAACAATAATAGGGTGGGGTGGGGAGTGGATGAAACTTAAATCTGTCATCTAAACTGATTAAAGACGGAAGCAGAGACAGACAGACAGAGTGAAAGAGACAGAGAAAGAGACAGACAGACAGAGACAGAGACAGAGACAGAGATACATTTTTCACAACAGGGAGATGGCCAAACAAGGAATTAAAGAATGAGGAGAATGAGAGGGAGCATAGATTAATAGAGGCATTGTCAGAAGCAAAACAACCTCTTAAAGAAAGAATGGGGAGAAGAGTAAAATGTAGAAGAGAATAGGTTGGAAGTAAATTAAAAATTAACCATTATAATTGTGAATGCAGAAGTAACAAACTCTTGAAAGAGGATAGCAGAACATATAAGAAATTAGAATATAAAAATGTGTTACTTGTGAGATATAGACAAAGAAGAAAGGGAAAAAGCATGTATGAAGTGCCTATAATGTGCAAGGAACTGTGTTAAGTGGTTTATAATATTATCTCACTTGATCCTTACAGCAACTCTGTTAAATGGATATTAATGTCCCCATTTTGCAATTGAGAAAAAGGAGGCAGACAGAGATTGGATGATGTACCCAGGATCACACAGAAGGCAAGTGTCTAGGGCAGAATTTGAACTGGGATTTTGAACCTGACTCCAGGCCTAGTGATCTATCACGATTTACTACCTGTATGTAAAAAAAAAAAATGGAAATAGAAGTTTCTTTAGTTTAATATATAAAAGTAATTAAGCATTAAGCAGGGGGTTGGCTAGGTGGAGCGGTGGATAGAGCACTGGCCCTGGATTCAGGAGTACCTGAGTTCAAATCCAGCCTCAGACACTTATTAGCTGTGTGACCCTGGGCAAGTCACTTAACCCCCATTGCCCCGAAAGAAAAAGTAATTAAGCAGAAAAAAGGGGGAAATAAAGTCAACAGGCAACAATAATGCTAGCTCTCATTTTTATACTACTTTATTAATTATAGAGTTTTTACCAAGAGAGGTGACATAGAGTGGTAAACAGAGAGCTTAGTCTTAGAGGCAGAAGGTCCTGAATTGAAGTTCTGACTCTGACTGATAGGAATCTGACCATGGGCAATTTACTTTACCATTTAAGTATTCTAGATAATTTGTTAAGACTACAGGTTGCAAAGAAGGTGTTGGCCTGTATTGGTAAAGGAAGTTTCCTCAGTCAGTAGTAGCCTAAATCAATGAAATCACAGATTGTGTTCACATCTTTTATGTCCCAATGATGTTGTAAGATTGGTAGTACAAATATTGTTATTCCATTTTTAAAGATGAAAGAACTGAGTCTCAGAGAATTGAAGTGACTTTGCTAGGGTCATACAGCTAGCAAGTATGAAAAACAGAATTTGAACTCAGGTCTTCTGATTCCAAGACCAGTGTTCTTTACACTTTCCAATGCTTTCCCCCTTGACTTACACCATTTGTACTCTGTAGAACTATAAGACAACTTGAAGTCAGGGAAATTGCAACATATCTCCATATTATTTAGCAAATTCATCTTAATCTTTAATTTTATCTGTAATCACTTAATCCTACTATGTTCTTCACCTGGTCTTTCAATCATCTCCTCCACAAATAAACCTGTGTTTGCTCAAGGAAGGCAAAGGAGGAAAAAACTAGAAATCAATTATGTAATGAACTGAAGGAATTCTATTCCAGGCCTGGACAATGAGAAACAATTACTCTGTTAACAGGCCAATGAGCCTGAATGACCTCCAAGTTCTATGTTCCAATTGAAGGCATCAGCTCTCTTTACATCACCTCTGAGCTTTTGATCACCTCTCAAATTCATTGATCAGCAATCAGTCAGCCCAATCTTCTAATTCTTCTATTCAAGTGCCTTATAATTAGACATGGCTTTCTTTAAGAAGGTATTAAATACTTGACAAATTTGAAAGAAACACATAATGGAGTAATTAGGCTGAAGGTTCATCAGTAGCTATCCTTGTTCCTTAAACAAAGACTATATTAATGGAACAAAACTAGAGATTTTTTTTTTGTTGTTGCTGGGCAATGGGGGTTAAGTGACTTGCCCAGGGTCACACAGCTAGTTAGTGTCTAGTGTCCGAGGCCGGATTTGAACTCAGGTACTCCTGAATCCAGGACCAATGCTTTATCCACTGCACCACCTAGCTGCCCCAAAACTAGAGATTTTTAAAAACGTAATGGCTCTATCTGGCAATAGAAGTTGGATGTTTAATACTATAAAGAACCAGGGTTGGGTTCGTGTGTGTGTGTGTGTGTGTGTGTGTGTGTGTGTGTGTGTGTGTGTGTGTATGCCTATACAACTACTAATCCTGTTCATAGTCATCCCTGGACAAACTTGCAAAGTTTATCTATACTACACTACTTAATGTCCCCTTCACAACAACTATATACACTAAACAAGAAAGATATTATCACAAGATCAAGAGCTGGAAGTTAGGTAAGAGATCAATTAGTCTAGCCTTTCCATTTTACAGATGAAAAAATTGAGCTGGAGAGGTAAAATGATTTGCCCAAGGTCAAATAATTGATCAGTTTCAGTGTTCTTATTGTAAACATCATTTACCAAACAAAGAAAGTTATAGAGAGGTTAAGTAACTTGTGTTCAAGGTCACATAGGTAATTGATGCCAAAGCCCAAACCAGATTCTAATTCTCTTGCACAAGGCTGGGGTATATTTTAGCACTCATATTCAATATGTCTGCTGCATTCTAGCATTGGAACCCCAGGGCTATTCCCAAATTGAGAACACCTTTAGGACTGAGGGAGTGATGCAATAAGCACAGATTCTCACTAAATGTCACTCCCCCAAAGTCTTCCTCTGGTTTCTATTTTCTCTTGCAACATGTTGGTGCAGACCCAGAATTTCACTCTTCTTCCTCTTCTTCTTCTCTCTCTTCTTCTTCTTCCTCTTCCTCTTCTTCTTCTTCTTCTTCTTCTTCTTCTTCTTCTTCTTCCTCTTCTTCTTCTTCTTCTTCTTCTTCTTCTATTTATTTTTATTTAATTTTTTTTTTTGGTGGGGCAATTATGGTTACACAGCTAGTAAGTGTCAAGTGTCTGAGGCTGGATTTGAACTCATGTCCTCCTGAATCCAGGGCCAGTGCTTTATCCACTACGCCACCTAGCTGCCCCCTTCACTCTTCTAATCGTCCAAGAATCTCAGTGTTCTGACGTAGGACACCATCTTAACCGTGTATTGTAATGGTATTAACACCTCTGGAATGATAGGCATGGGGCTTTTGGTGCTAGCTTATTTCTTATTTCCCTCCTTCTACCTGAATTGTAGATGACACTCTCTGGCTATCAAAACTGAGTCAGAAGAAAAATTACCTCTTTTGCCAGGGTGACAAAGCACTCTCTTATTTTGAACACATAAGAGAAACATGCTTTAAAATACATTATACTTGCCAAACAATTATTGGCCTGAGAGTAATGTATTAATTCTGTTTCAAACACCCATTTGCTACCATCAAGGATAATTTTCAAATGAAGAATATACTCCTCCTCTCATTTCCAGGCATTTAAATGCATAACATTCTGTTATGTTCCTGTAAGAGAAGAATCATTTCAATCTTCCAATAGGCAGGGCTTTCCACAGCCTCCTGTTAGCATTTCTTTGGCCCTTCACATTCCTTCTGCTGAAAACTATGCTGTTGGGGTGTACAATCATTATGAAATTGGTCAAAGTCCCATTCTTTTCACTCCACCTCCTCAATCCCACCCTCCAAGATAAAATTCATGAATTCTCTTCAGTTGTGCTGAGAAGATATGCAGATCCATAATTATTGGATTATATATTTAGGAATTGAAGATCATATATTCTGACCTCCCCAATTTATCAGTGAGAAAACAGAGGCTTATAAAAGGCAAGTGACTTGTTCAAGGTAGCCCAGGTGCAGAGACAGAATTAGCAAACACCCAGACCTTCAGATTGTATATCTAATAGTCCGGAAGGGGCACTTACATATCCTTTGTGTCAGGGGCTAATCAATCAGGCAAGCAAGCAACAAGTATTTTTTATGTAAATAGCATTTTATTTTTCCAATTAAATGCAAAGATAGTTTTCAGAATTTGTTTTTTGTAAGATTTTGAGTTCCAAATTCTTCTCCCTCCCTTCATCTCTATCCCCCTCCCCAAGAGAGTAAGCAATCTGATATAGGTTATACATGTGCAATCACGTTAAACACATTTCCACATTAATCATGCTGTGAAAGAAGAAACAGAATAAAAGGAAAAAAGGGGGGAAAAAAAGAAAACGAAAATAGTACTCTTTGATCTGCATTCATAGTCGATATTTCTTTTTCTGTATGTGGAAAGTATTTTCATCATGATTCTTTTGGAACTGTCTTGGATCATTGTATTGCTGAGAAGAGCTAAGTCTGTCATAGTTGATCATCACACAATAAGGTAATAAGTATTTAATAAATGCTTAATGTGTACCAGGCACTAGTGTCAGGTGCTAGAGATATATAGGAAAAACAAAAGAGCCCATGCCCTCAAAATACTTTTATTAATTTTTTTGGATGGGAGGGAACAAAATAGATAACAATAAATCTCTACAAAATACAAAATGAACAAGGGGGTTTTGGTTTGGTTTTGTTTGTTTGTTGTTGTTGTTGCTGCTGCTGCTGTTGTTTTTTGGTGGAGACAGGGCACTAGCAGCCTAGGGAATATTAGCAGAGGCTTCATGTAAAAGGTGGCATTTGAATAGTTTTTAAGAAAATAAAAGTACAGGAATTTCTATAAATGAATACAGCAGATGTGGATTATATTTTTAAATGTAAAATCACACACTT